>NC_136285.1:3462854-3730404 GCF_964198595.1 Lampetra fluviatilis
GGCCAGTAGGCAGACCTCCCACATTGGTATTCATCCCTTGAACATGTTGCCATCATGCGCAAGAATGGAATAGAGTGGAGTAATTTAAAATCGATTCTTGCGCTCACGATACGGGCAAGGTATCCTGAAGTTGAACTCGCATGTGTTGATCGCAATTGGTTCGGGAGACCCCTGCAGACAATAGCGACTCTTCATTCGCCACAACAACAACCACCAAGGATTCAATGCTTCCTTACAAATCACAACCCCCGAATTGTGACAATTAATTAATTCATGGGGGGTGGTGGTGGTGGTGGTGAATCATTTCCACGAATAGTTTTCTGGATTATGAATCATTATCAACCCAGAATATTCCTCACGGCAGGCCAGATATTGCCACTGCACGCTTCAAATGCCACGATACAGATTTTTTTTTGTTTCACGCTCACGCAGCGTTTGGCGTGCAACCACTTCAATTCCGTTAACGGTGCCTTGACCCTTGAACCCGACCTACCCGGAGGAAAAAAAAGGAGTTTAGCTGCTGAATTTAGCAACGGCCCGCAATCTCATTCCACAGATTGAATCTCTAATTGGCAATTACAGCTGTAAGAGGCTTCCGAGCGTTCCTTACGCTGGGCTACCACCCTCCAGCGGTCACCACAAGCGCACTTTATGTAAATGTAATTATTACAATTACGCGGCTGTCATTCATCCCTGCACCCTTCTTAGCGATTAACACTGCACTGTAAACCAACGAGTGCATTGGATCTATTCTTTTCTTTCGTATGGCTGCTGACATAGATGGCAGATCAACAACGACAATTTCACGTTCAGGTGGCCAAGCCAGATAACCGCGTCAGGAGCAGCTGAGTTGTATCGCTGCGATGTCTCCTTCGTATTTGTGGATCGGGGCATTGCGTCGGTACACGTTGTACGGTCTGTTCTGGATGACCACAGTCGCACAATACTACTGGAGAGTTTTAAATTTTCCATTTGTGCATCAGGTATCCGCACCTGTCATGGTTTTTTGCAGTGGACGCGGTTTAGGGTGGACCATGAGCTTCCTGGAAGATCAAACCCAGGGCTCTTCTTGTGTTGGGTCTTTCACATCTAGGTGTTTGTTTGCGAGCTCTTTTAGAACTCCATTCCGCTCTCCAGGCTTCTCATTCAGGTTCAGCGTATTGGTCCAAAAGGGCTTGCGTGACTTCAAGCGACGGGAAGCCGCTACAGTGCTGCCGTAATGGCAGAGGTCGCAACCGGGTACCCGATACCCGTACCCTACCCGATACCCGTACCCTACCCGATACTCAGCTACCCGTACCCGGCCGGGTACGGGTACCCGTTTGCGACCCTGGTGCGGCCGGGTACGGGTAGGCCGTGAGTCACTGGTGAGTAACCGCTTGTCACTCATTTCCCAACGTCTTGTCTCTTCTCACAATTCAAGTTCCTAGAATCAACCCACCCGCGCCTGCAACATGGCTTCATCCCAGAGGTCACAATCAGGTACCCGATACCCTTACCCTACCCGTACCCGCCGGGTAGGGTACGGGTACAGGTACTTGTTTGCGACCCTGGTGCGGCCGTGTACAGGTAAGGAATCAAAACCCGTTTGCGACCTCTGCGTAATGGTGAGCACCTGGGACGTGCAATCCAGAGGTCGCCGGTGCGATCTCCCCCCCCCCCCCTACCGCTCAGCGGTTGACAGGGACGGGGAAAGGGGGGGTTATTGAAATCGCCTATTCAGGGATGAAGGCCAATTCATTGCATCGCCAGCAGGGTGAGACATTTCAATTCAAGCAGGAGCGAGGCTTCTGCAATAGTCGCTTACGTCCAAGCTCTCTCCGAATGAGTGAGGCGCATTGCACGAATCATTTTAGGTTATTTTCGGTGAACTACCCCGTGTCAAGAACTCTGCATCATGGCGAGCGACAATCATTGCAGACCCTTAAGCAAAACAAATCATAGACTAAATATGTGGAGTTGAACAAAGGAGGGGGCAATTGTGGGTTTTTTTTGGACACAAGTAACTTTACAACTCATTACCAATGTTAGGACACCAGCTACTCTAGCTCAGCAAGTCTTGTTTTACTGGCACCTTTCTCAGTTTATACCCTCATTGTTCTATCCATGCCAACCCAAGATGAATAGAATAGCGAGTTTTTTGTCTCTCTGCACGCGATGGTCCTTCTGCTGCTGCTGTATTACCACACGCGCTTTATTTTCTTGTTTTGCTAACCAATGCTAAGGCCACCAGGGCTGAACTGGTCAAAAAATGGAGTTCAACATCTGATTTAATACATTTCTTCCGCAGTTGTAGCTATACAGTGATCCCTCGTTTATCGCGGTTAATGGGGACCGGAACCCCTCGCGAGAGGTGAAAATCCGCGAAGTAGGATTGGCCCCCTAGGAATTTCCGTATATGTGTGTGTGGGTACCAGAATGTTTAAAATATGTATATTTATACTTTATATATATATATTTTACTTAAATCTATTTAATTATAAAACCTTAATATTATACATTCACTCTCTCTCTCATACGATATGTATTATGGTGTTCTACACTCACCAATGACAGTAGTATCTTGAGACTTGACTCCAGTAATGACGATGACAATGACGATGACAATGACGACAATGACAGACCTGTGCAGTTCGATGAATGTGATGATGAATGATGATGATGATGGTGTTACTGCACAGGTATAAAAATCCGCGATGCACTCAGGCCGCGAAACTTGAACCGCGAAGTGGCGAGGGATTACTGTATATAGAAATAAAATCAATTCATGCATTGGCGGAGGACCCCAGAGAAGAACCCCCGGAGCGGGTTGCACTGACACGGTCCAAACGCACCGGCCCTGCAGACCGGCGGCTTCACTGCCCATCGGCCCCCCCACCACAGCCGGTGTAACCCCAGTGCAGTGGCAGCTCGATGTTTAAACTATAAACATGTTTAATTTATCTAACAAGGCAAGGCCCACTGAGATGTATAACTCTTTTTCAGAAGAGACCTGGAGGGCCCGGAGTAAAATCCACGTGACCACGGGGAGAGAGACATACAAATTCCAAATATACAGGCATCAGGGTCTGGATCAAACTCCCGACCTCCTGCGTACCTGGCGAGGCAGTTAACATATCGCCACTGTGGCAGATCTGCTTAACGCGTGCCCAGCGCAATACCCAAAACGTCAAGCGGCTGGCAACAACCGGCACCATCAAAGTTGAGAGTTAACGCGTTTCTTGAATTGAGCGAGGTTACAAGAGCCGGAGAAAACGCTCGCATTATACAGTCGCAATTCTGATGCAAGCAACACACCCTTACATTGCACTGGTGGAAGAAAGGCGAAGGAGCGTTTTCTGATACAACTGACACTTCAATTGATGCAAGCGCGGCTGGATTTTCCTCCCGAGGGTGCGCTCACGTCCACAGCGTGCGTGTGCACGCGCTTCACCGAATACGGCTCTCTGCAACTCGACGCTGGAGGCGAATCGACAACGCTCGCTTCCAATCACCGGGAGCGCGGGGGGCCTGGACGGAGACCCCGACCGTGCGTGCAGGAACCCCGCGTCGCCCGTACGCTCGCCTGCCCGCTCGACCAATCCACCGCAGGCCCCGAATTCCAAAACAACTGGGTGCCGGCTCTCTGTGTCTCTGCACGCGAAGCCGGTTCGCTGGGAGATCGGCGCGCGCACCGCATCACGCCTCGGCCTGCGCTCTCTGCCCAGGCGGCCGCTTGGCCCAGCCAAAGCGGGATCCACGCGTCTCGCTTCACCTTTATTGGACGCAACAAAGGCCCGGCTCGAGCAGAATAGGACTTTGATGATTAGACCGTCTTTGTTCGATGGCTAAGCATCGAACAAAGACGGTCACCGCATTGCGCGCTTTCAGGTGCACTTCTGCGGCCGCCTGGAACGCTCTTCCTTCCGATATATTAGGAAGCCACTGGCAGCTATGCACTCTTAAATCATCTAGATTGAAAACCCATTTCTTTAGAACTGATTTTCTTGTCTAGTTTGTTGTCCTTACCCCGCACCTCCGATTAGCACAGTTGGGTACGTACGGTGCGAAAGAAGTTCTACACGCATATATAGAAGCCATATATTTATTAATTTACACGTAAAAATTAGATTAGAATTCAGGAGCGCTCGAGTTGCATTGAAAGAACGAAAGACGTTTTTGGCGATTGGTTGTTGTGTTTGTGGTTGGTTGTTGTGTTTGTGGTAGCCATGATGCTCTTTGCTTTGCAGTTCTGTCGGGCAATTGGCCGCGAGGTTTCTTTATTCTGTGTTTATTCACAATTCAATTCAAAATGTAACTTTTGCCACCAAAGCAAAAGACTGATTAGCTTTTAAAACGAAAAAAAAAAGGCCCGGATCAAAGGCTGCAGTAGAACCACCTCCTCCGCCTTGTGAAAGGAGCCGTAATTGCAATCGCGTGCCTCTGTGCAATGTGCTTCAAGGGCCTATCCTACATGGGAACTAATCCCCGCACTCGCTCGAAACTGTGCAGATCCAAATGTGCTTTGCCACTTGATTATTCTCAAGATATACATCCACAGCAGGACTGAACGAAGTTAATCAGCAATTCATGGAAGAGACTCCCCCCCCACCTCCGTCATGACAAAGTGAATTTTTCTAGCACCAAATCTAGGCCTGCACAGTAGGGCCCCATTGCTCATCTGAATTGGAAGAGAGTTGGACTCTGATTTACCATAGGATTACAAGGTAGCCAATGTATGGCAATACAGAAAGCAGGCATTTGACTTTTCTGGAGGATTTAATTTTTTTAGAAAAGCGTGGGTTTTCTCCAAATGCTAGAATATTTTCCCACATGTTTAAATATTCATCTAACTAAAATAGTCCAAACAGCCCGAAACAGAGGTGTTACTGCATTTAGATCTGTCAGGGGTCAATTCAACCCATCATCTTTTCAAGGTGGATAAAACGAAAATGACACATTATTATGCTGTGGACATATCTGCCCTGGGCAGAGAAATGTTGAATTTCCACCACTGGCTCAGTGGCTGCCAATGGAGAGGAGCACTGTGAAAGGCGCTTTAGAAGTGTCAGTTATTATTACTATGACTACTCATGCAAACACGCACACGCTATGCTCTCACTAATCCCCAATCGCCCTCGTACACACATCGCTGAGACATCTGCACAGGTTCATGGGGATTGTCATTTCCCCGCTTGGTAACAGACGGGGCAACGCGTCGTCCACACGGGACACGGCAGAGGAGGGGTTTACAACGACAAAGTCCCACGGAACAATAGGGAGGCAACGTGCCGCTCCAAAAGGCGACTTTCCTCCATCCCAGCACCCCGAGGGGATGGGGTGGGCCTGCTACCGGCCACGCCTGCTTGGGCGCACTTTTTATTTTGGGGTGGGGTGGGGGATTCGTTTGTTTTTTCGCCTGCCCAGCAGCTCACAACGGGGGGGAGCCGTGCTGACGCCAGCGTTTGGTCACTCGCCTGGGGTCTTTCTCAACTGCGCACATTTCCCGCACCGCACCACACCGAGCGAAGCGCCCAGTGTGTGATATCACCTCTCCAACTGCCTTCCTGCTCTTCCAAATTACTTGGCCCAACGAGGCTTCGACCGGACGTTTTGAACCTCTGCGGGACGTACCGCTGCGTCTCTTCTCTCGTGCACCTCTGTGGATGTTAAAGATAACGACCGTTAACTATTACGCTAAAAACAACACCGTACATTCAAATTTGTTGTTATTTCACAGTTATCACACTGGAGTTGCAAGAGGTTCGATCTCGAGGCGCGGGAGTTGAACATGGGTTGAATATCTTGATTCCCTGCACGTCTGTCCACCCTGCAGTATAAAGCGAATGGGTCCACGACAGTTGATCGGCAGGTAGCGTGTGGCAGGGTTTCTGGCCAGCGCTGAAGAGTAGGCCAATGCCCTCTAGAAGGGCGCTCTGGAGCTCCCTCTACAGGAGGCTTTTCTGCCAGCGGTGGCATGAGCCAGTACTTGCTGAGCTGCACCTTTACCTTTTTAAAGTGTTACAAATATAGTAAATCACCAGAAGCATATTACTACAGCGTAGAGTGGCACTCGGTGCAATTGACTCGCAATGGGTGCGAGTTCAAACTCCAGTTGGATTTTGTGACCATTCAACAGTGGTCATCTCATAGACTGGCCTCTGCCAGTGGCACGTGGTCGTGACGAGTACTGCAAGATCCGACCGTGTCCGTCCAGTGCTCGCCGAGCTGCATTAGCCGAACGAATACGTTATAAGGTCGTGGTCATTACACACAAAGTGCTTGCCACAAATGAACCACAATACATTGCTGATCTCGTCAAGGTGCATACAGTGAGGGAAAAAAGTATTTGATCCCCTGCTGATTTTGTACGTTTGCCCACTGACAAAGAAATGATCAGTCTATAATTTTAATGGTAGGTTTATTTGAACAGTGAGAGACAGAATAACAACAACAAAAATCCAGAAAAACGCATGTCAAAAATGTTATAAATTGATTTGTATTTTAATGAGGGAAATAAGTATTTGACCCCTCTGCAAAACATGACTTAGTACTTGGTGGCAAAACCCTTGTTGGCAATCACAGAGGTCAGACGTTTCTTCTAGTTGGCCACCAGGTTTGCAAACATCTCAGGAGGGATTTTGTCCCACTCCTCTTTGCAGATCTTCTCCAAGTCATTAAGGTTTCGAGGCTGACGTTTGGCAACTCGAACCTTCAGCTCCCTCCACAGATTTTCTATGGGATTAAGGTCTGGAGACTGGCTAGGCCACTCCAGGACCTTAATGTGCTTCTTCTTGAGCCACTCCTTTGTTGCCTTGGCCGTGTGTTTTGGGTCATTGTCATGCTGGAATACCCATCCACGACCCATTTTCAATGCCCTGGCTGAGGGAAGGAGGTTCTCACCCAAGATTTGACGGTACATGGCCCCGTCCATCGTCCCTTTGATGCGGTGAAATTGTCCTGTCCCCTTAGCAGAAAAACACCCCCAAAGCATAATGTTTCTACCTCCATGTTTGACGGTGGGGATGGTGTTCTTGGGGTCATAGGCAGCAATACTCCTCCTCCAAACACGGCGAGTTGAGTTGATGCCAAAGAGCTCCATTTTGGTCTCATCTGACCACAACACTTTCACCCAGTTGTCCTCTGAATCATTCAGATGTTCATTGGCAAACTTCAGACGGGCATGTATATGTGCTTTCTTGAGCAGGGGGACCTTGCGGGCGCTGCAGGATTTCAGTCCTTCACGGCGTAGTGTGTTACCAACTGTTTTCTTGGTGACTATGGTCCCAGCTGCCTTGAGATCATTGACAAGATCCTCCCGTGTAGTTCTGGGCTGATTTCTCACCGTTTTCATGATCATTGCAACTCCACGAGGTGAGATCTTGCATGGAGCCCCAGGCCGAGGGAGATTGACAGTTATTTTGTGTTTCTTCCATTTGCGAATAATCGCACCAACTGTTGTCACCTTCTCACCAAGCTGTTTGGCGATGGTCTTGTAGCCCATTCCAGCCTTGTGTAGGTCTACAATCTTGTCCCTGACATCCTTGGAGAGCTCTTTGGTCTTGGCCATGGTGGAGAGTTTGGAATCTGATTGATTGATTTATTCTGTGAACAGGTGTCTTTTATACAGGTAACACGCTGAGATTAGGAGCACTCCCTTTAAGAGTGTGCTCCTAATCTCAGCTCGTTACCTGTATAAAATACACATGGGAGCCAGAAATCTTTCTGATTGAGAGGGAGTCAAATACTTATTTCCCTCATTAAAATGCAAATCAATGTATAACATGTTTGACATGCGTTTTTCTGGATTTTTGTTGTTGTTCTGTCTCTCACTGTTCAAATAAACCTACCATTAAAATTATAGACTGATCATTTCTTTGTCAGTGGGCAAACGTACAAAATCAGCAGGGGATCAAATACTTTTTTCCCTCACTGTACATCACGCGAACTCAGGTCGTCTTCACAGCAGCGGCTTTTGGCTCGCCATCAAACAAAAGCAGTCACCGGATCACGCGCTTTCAGATGCGCTTCTGCGGCCGTCTGGAACGCTCTTACTTGTGATATGAGGAAGCCACTTGGAGCTATGCACTTTTAAAATCTAGGTTGAAAACTCATTTCTTTAGAACTACCATTTGTGTTTAGTTGTTGTCCTTCCCCCGCACCTCCAATTAGCATGGTTGGCTATGTATGGTGCGAAAGAAGTTCAGCATACATACATGACAAGTTGGAATTTCTACCACCAATGGAGACAAGTGGCATCCCGTTGCTCATTTGAGCAAAGAGACATTTCGAATTTTGACTTTGCCATCACTATTTTTTCTAGGCCAAGTTTTGACCTGGGAAAGGCCTACATTAGGAAAGCCGCTTGTAACACATGCAGTTACCGCAAGTGGAGATGTTCTCTGTATTCTATCCTGAGCAAAGACACCAGTCCTCCCTTGCTACAGGGATACTCTTTGTGCCTCCCGTGGGTTCTCACCTACTAAATAAAGGCTCCCGACTAGAAAACTAACACGTTGGGATTTATGGCACATTTCCCTATAAAATATAAGACTTACCAGCCTTGGAAGTGAGGGGACTTTTTTCCCCATCTGCATGTACGATTCAAGATCATTGAAGCCCAACATCTGCACACTACGAATGCCAGATTGTGCAACCAAATGGGCAATAGCAGCAGGCATAGGCTTCATCCTTTGCCTTTATAATGTCTCAAATGAGATACACAGCCCTTCACACACGCACACCATATTGCCTTAATGAGCACAAATCCTTCTGCAGCAGCTACGTTGCTCACAGCTCTCTACATTATATATTTGTTTCTCTTCCTCTGTCCATAGAAATGTTATTTTTTAAAGTGCACTATTCAATCCACTGCGATGTGACAGCCTATGACTACTCGTGCTCAAACCGTAGGGCATTGCTCATCTCTCGTTCGTGGCTTTCAGCCAGTGGTCAGAATTGTTCCATAATTCCACGGTGGAGTGCTGTTCAACAATAGGACAACCGCTGACTGTCCACAAGAAGCGGTACTCATTTTATTGGCTCTCGGTAGGACGACAGCCGATGCTAAACCCTGACTGGGGATGTGAACTTGTGAATTTCAATTGCGAGTCATTCGCTCGAACCACGGTTCCTCCCCGGCTGGACAGATGTCCGTGAGAGAAGCATGAAATGTATCCCTTCGGAGTTTCAAAAACGTGCACATTTTTCCAAACAGCCAGAACTTGCAAATCGCAACAAAGCAGAGCGCGATGCGTTTCGAAGTTGCGTTGCGCAGAACAACCATTCTCGCGTTACTTTTTTTTTACGGCATGGTAATAAACAAAAACCAAGAGAATGGCTGTGATGTCACTAGCAAGGCAAATAGCAAAAGGCACGCAGGACGATTCGATCGTGGATAAAATATGGAGCTACCCCAGGTTTAGTAGTTTGGCAGAAGAGTGCTTGTCTTAATGTGCAGGGTACTCATCCGAGCAAAATCCCCCTGGTGACCGCCCCCCCCCCCCCTCCGTGGCCTCCCCAGGCCAGGGACGGCACCACGAGGAGAATGCCCACCACGAGGAGAATGCCAACAGCCGCAAGCGGGGGGTTGATCGGCTGGGGTGTCGCAACCAGGCTTGAGAAAATAGACCTCCTCGTGACAAAGGGGTGCTGCTGTTGCTGCTGTTTTTGTCGTTGTTGTCGGCATTGCTGTTAAAAATGCATCATCTGCATCGGTCACGGATTCGACTCAATGGAACAATAAGAGGGCTTCTTGTTGACAAATTGCACGCGCTCATCTATATTTCGCCACCCTATCATTTGTTGTTGTAGCGAGTGATACATGTACAGATTCATGAATCTTAAGCAGTGTTTAAGTGTTATTTTCTAATGGCTTATGCCTCAAAAGTATAGAAAATGGATATCATTCCCCACAAACTTTGCTTTTGTGACCAGGACTTTATGTGAAGGAATAACACAAATGCACACGTTTTCTCACTGAAAATATGTACGTTTAAAAATATCACTGTCCTGGTTACAAAAGCAAAGTTTGTGGGGAATAATAGCCATTTTCTGTGCTTTTGAGGCATAAGCAATTGGAAAATAACACTTACCAACAGGGAACAAATTTTTTTTGTTACACAGTGAATTATACATATGCCGTGAGCCGAGTTAAAGTTCGCTTACGGCTCATCGTCCTATTTCCAAACCACTCTACGGATGGTGTGCGGTCGCCCATGGAACATCCAATGGGAGCATGCATGGCAGGGTTTATGCCGATAAAAATGAAATATATTTGATTGAGAAACCAACGATTAACATTGGATTGGAGCGAGACTTCTCTTAGGATGGCATCGCGGTTCGCAAGACTTGAGACATCAGAGTGGTGGCGGTTTGGCGACGTCCCCTCCTCCTTCTCGTCGCTCGTCTCTGGAACCCGCAATGAGTCGAGGGCAGCTGCGGTGGGTGTGGAGTGGAAGCCGGCGGTGCCACGGGGGGCGCCGTGCCAAACCACGACACGAGCGGTCGCAGCCGCGAGGTACCTGGGAGCGTCTGCGGCAGCGCAACCGCCTCCCCCCGACCCGCCCCACCTCAACCGCACGCCACCCTCCATGCCGGCACGGCACACACGCACGCACAACCACGCACAACCAGCACGCCACACACGCACAGCCACCGTGACAACCGGCACGGCACACGTGCACAGCCACGCACGGCCACCGTGACCGCAACGTAGAGATGATGAAGATGTGCGTGGCACAGCTGCAGCGTGCTCGCGCCCACGCCAAGGGTGGCAGAAGGGCCTCCGCGAGGGGGAGCTCTACCAAGTGGGCGCTTGGTGTTGCTTCTCCACTCTTGACCGGACGTGTTGCAACAGGTGAGCGTACCCACACTTTACTCCTACACGTGTGACCGACCAATCCACTAACTTGATTGAGCATATTACGTGCTCCATAATCGAGGTTATTGGATTAGATCGCTTCAATATAAATGCGGCGTTAAACCCAACACCACCTGACACAGCCAATGAGTAAGGTTTGTCACGTAAACAAAACAATGCCAATTCGTGACTAGTTCAACACACCGGTGTGTTGGAGAGAAAAACCCACAGCATTACAACAAGCATCATCAGGCAGACAGCCAGAGTTGCGAAAGCCTACGTGTTAAACTGATATTCCAAGTGTAGTGGGTTCAACTGAGTCGCAGACTTAGTCTTGGAGGCAGCGCATTTATTTAGTTCCAACACATGGGTAAACTCTCCCCTTAACACAATAACAACCTATGGTGGTGACCACCCGGCTAACTACACTAGTTACCATGTAACTGTTACTACGGACCCAAGACCAACAGGATACTGCCCAGGTCCACGTGCTGGAAGACTCGTAGAACGGAGATCGTAGACGAAGGGTTTCTTCCCGGGATGAACAACCCCAATCCCTCTCGGGACTCGGCTTATATTCTCTGTGGCGCGGCCGGCTCCGCCCTGGGCCACGTTCCCTTTCCAGAGCCATCGGGAAGGATCTGGGTCCCAATCAAGTGACCCCCCTAGCCCCCTCTTGGGGGCTCCCCTGTCATCTCAACCGGTCACGTGTCCTCCCGGGTCAACCAGAGTGCCATGGCCTCACGCTTGCCATGGCCCCTTAGGTCGGCACCCACACACCGTGTCCTGTAGGGCCGGCACTGCACCCACAGCATGGTGCCATCCAGCGATGTCACTACACATGATGTACACAAAATGTAAATACAACATATTTAACATAGAAGATCCCATGTCACACATACAGACATAGTTACATAGCACACGTTACGTAGGTGGCACTTACATGCCGACAATGCAACACTAGATATATACATACATGGTAGTAGTAGTATTGGACATACATACATAAAAGCACACACATACACCTGCACTCGGTACACATGCTTGCCAAGCTTATAGGCGCAACAGCCTTTTTAAAATCCAGCCCTGCAAATGCTCAACGCGCAGGACAACCCGATATCATTATTACACCAACGCGTGAAGTCCATCCGCAGGCACACGACCGCACAACGAACCACCGTGGCTTACACTGAAGCCGCTTGCACACACGCGTCACTACTTTTCGAACGCAGGAACTCGCGCGACCTGCGCTCGCGGCGCTGCCAAAGTTCACACCACCCCCTTGCACGTGGGCGGGCGTGGGACTTGGCAACGCGTTACACCGCGAAAGAGAGCGAGCGGAGCATTCGGCCGAGTGCACTCAATGGGTTAGACGCAGGGGCGACTGAATTCCTCTTGCCAGTAGTGGCCCATTCTTAACGGGGGGGGGGGCGAGGGGGGCAGTGCTGACGTGAAGGCCGCCCGAGTCTCCGCCGCCGAACTCGGGGACACGCGGTGACGGCTTACACTGAAGCCGCTTGCACACACGCGTCACTACTTTTCGAACGCAGGAACTCGCGCGACCCGCGCTCGCGGCGCTGCCAAAGTTCACACCGCCCCCTTGCACGCGGGCGGGCATGGGACTTGGCAACGCGTTACACCGCGAAAGAGAGCGAGCGGAGCGTTCGGCCGAGTGCACTCAATGGGTTAGACACAGGGGCGACTGAATTCCTCTTGCCAGTAGTGGCCCATTCTTAACGGGGGGGGGGGGCGAGGGGGGCAGTGCTGACGTGAAGGCCGCCCGAGTCTCCGCCGCCGAACTCGGGGACACGCGGTGACGGCCACGTGCGGCGTGTGGGCGTTCAGTCCAAAGCGTCATTTTATGGAGAGACTAGACCCCCACCATAGCAATGTGGAAATTGCACCACTGGCCCAGGATGTCAACAAGTACACAGCCTCTCACGCATGCGCGCCAAGTGGCACGGTGGCTTACCAGGCCAAGACTCGATGTTAGTACTCACATTAAATCTGTTTTTTACAGGTGGTCACCGACACACTCTGGTGACCACCATGAAAACAAATCCTGATCACGATGCCCAGCGATGTCAAAAAACCGACCCAAGATTTCCCCCGTTCAAACAAATGCTCCCACGCAAAGGCTCTTTTTTTTCTCCCCAAGTGTCCCGAAAAGAGTTGACTGATAATAAGTGGCTTTATGTACACAAAACAGACCTCATCACACCCCTTAGCACGACCGATAAAAGCAGCTGCCGTTTAGTGCGAGAGAACTCAGCATTTTTTAAAGGCTGCGGTGACTTTGGGGGGGGGCAGGGAGGGGGTTGGTTATAAACCACGCTGCAAGTATATTTTTCATTTTGCAGCCAATTACGTTCGAGCCTTTGAATCGCCGGCTCGCCGCAAAGTCCGACTGCTGCTACGGGAGCAGCCTTCGCGGAGCGAGCCGGAGCGAGGCGGCATCCAAGCGGGAGTCGACGGGAATATCGCGAGTAAGCCACGGGGGGGGAGGGGGGGTTATTTCCACTGTTCATCAAAAACCGCTGGACGTAAAAAAAATAAGCACGTTTTACAAACACTCGATAGTGTAACAGTTGTTTCGTCACGCAGAACAACAGCAGCAGCAGCACGAGATAATGACCAGGCTACGCGTTCATCAGAGCTGCTGCTACTGAAGGCGTTCATCAGGGCACCGGCTGTCTGCGAGCAATGACGAGGAGTTGGACGTTTGTGGCGTCGTCTGCCTGACACATTTCACCAGATGCTGTCATCTTTGTTTTGTTCATGGCATTCCCAACCCCAGTGAGTTGTAAAATTAAGCAGATTTGACATCGCTCTTTTTTTCTTCCATCGATTACATCGATCGCCGTCGCCACCGTCAGTGGCATCCGTGCATGCTGGCACACGTGAACATAAATAACAGGGCAACCACAGACACCGGCGGTGGCCAGGAAACCCGCCGCTTGGTCCAGTTTCGAAGAAGTTCAGAATTGAACACTGCAATCAAAAGTGAAATGCCTCTGTGCCCACGCAAGCGTAGGTAGTGCTCACTGCTGTGAGCCTCCGTAATAGTCATCGGTAAGCACCGGGGGGGACAGCTACACTGACTGCCAAGACATTTTCAGAAAAGTATTTCTGCTTGTGACGTTCGGGAAATAATGTCACCCTGCGTTTTTTGCATCGGTAAAAGCGTAACGGTGCAGCCCTGCAGTTTCTTGCTCATGCCACTGCTCACAGGATGCCCTCCACTCGAGATGAGTCCTGGAGGGTTCCTCTAGAGGGCATTGGCCCACTCTACCCCACTGGTCTACATCTTGAATGGCATCAGGCAACTCAACAACCTTTAAACTAAACTATAAAAAATAAAATGTTTTTATTTTACCAGGTAAGGCCCATTGAGCTACATGGCTCTTTTTCAGAAATGATATCATGTGGAAATGTATAGCAGCAAGTACTCTAAGTGCAGATAAAAACCGGAGAACCAGGAGAAAAACCCACACGACCATGGGGAGAACATGCAAACTCCAAATATACAGCAGGCGTCAGGGACGGGATCAAACCCATGACCTCGTGTATACCAGGCGAGGTAGTTCACATCTCACCATTTGTTTTAAAGGCCACAATCTCCTGGTGAAAGTCAAAGCTAGTCTAGACTTTAACTGCTCGAACAAATTCTGCTGGGAAACTCAGGCCCAGGAAGCCCACGCACTGATGGACCCTTTTCTGTCTGCTCAAAACATTCTTCATGATATAGCACAAGCACTTTATTGTGCATAGTACACGCTGGTATAGTACATGCGTGATAGAACCCATGAAGATTTATGCTATGTTATATTTCAAATCGTACGCCGTGACGCTCATGTCGAACGATAAAAATGAGATGGAACAGGCAACGGACGGCAGAACAAATGAGGCGTAGGGAAGTAGGATGCAAGACAGAATGACTGAGAACAAATAGATGAGACAGTGCTAACAAGACAGAGAAAACTCGATAACAACAAACTAAATATGGCGTAACAAAATAAATGTAAACAAATGGGCTCAATAGTAATACGAATAATGGTTTACCATCCTCAATATCTACACGGCTTTTTAATCGCAAGATGTGATTTTCGTTCTTGGGGATAGGCACAGAAGGGGTTGCTTGAAAAGTCACTCGGAATGGAAAGTGATGGTCGCGATCGATGTAACATCCCAGAGGGATCGCGTCGAGCGTGCGTCACATGCCAGAGACGATTCCTTTTTTTTTTACCAAGAACAACGCTCTGGGGCCCGTCGATGCGGCGTCACCGCTCCCGGCGGCGTACGCGGGCAGCGCGCGCAAACTGATACAATTACTCCATTTCACACGGAGCCACCACACGCACGAGCTGCAAACGTGGTGGCACTGCGACAAACGCTTTGACCTCTCGATCGTGGGTCAACTCGGGCCATCATCCCTCAAGGCGTTTGATTGAAAGCGACATTGCATTTTTTTTTTGGAAGCACAAAAGTCACTGTCGTCTGGTAATTATTTGTCTGGGCGGTGCTGTGGTTTGGGGGTGATTGGTTCGCCGTTGAATAGGAAAGGCCATTAATCCAAATCTCGAGTCATCTTTGACCCTACCCATTGGAGAAGCGGTCACCGCCATAGGAATGTGACTGAGACGTGTGCATGCAGTTTCAACAGCACGGCGTGCATTACGAATACACGCATTGTGAATTGCCTTGTTTTGTTTCAGACAGGTGAATTATGCAAACTAGAAGGATATGGTGCAGATCAAGGTGCAGCCCTGCAACCGCTTGCTCACACAACTGCTGGCAGGAGGACACTGATTAAAGGGAGCTCTAGAGAGCCCCCTCTAAAGTGTTTGGCCTACTCATCCACTCTGGCCAGACGTTCTGACTCACACCTTACCCCACCACCACAGGCGACCTGCCGATTATAGACCGACTGTGCTGTGCCCAGGTCTACTGCTGCATGGAGCAGAAGCGATTGGGGAGGGGAATTAAGAAAACTGCCCAATGTTTCAATTGCCTTGCAGGGAGATCGAAACCGGTGAAACTGTATGGATATCCAAGTCCAGCATGCCCGAGACCATTACGCCACGGCGGAATCTCTATTAGCAATCTTTGTCTCTAGCTCTGGCTTAATTACACGACGTGCTGATCCCAATAACGCAGCACCCCACAAACCGATTCTCCGCAACGACAAGGACCATCCGATTCGTCTCACGTAGGGGCAACAGCTATAATCCAGCACGCTCGCCAGTGCCGGATTATCCTAGCTACAAGTGCTACGGGCCCCGCACTTTCAAGGGCCCCGCGCTAAATGCTTTCAAGCTATCAATTCCGGTTCAGTGATTCTGCACTTGCTCTATTACTATAGTACTATACCGCCTTCAACTTTTATGAATGACTGGGTGTTTAAGGTTAGCGATTTGTCGTATTATCTAGCTGCATAGCAAATGAAAAAATACAATTATTTTACTATACAAGTAAAAAATATATTTTTTTATATTTATGTGTTTTTTTATTTTAAATTTAGGGCCCCTTTCTAACATATATGCTACAGGCCCCGCGCCCTAGCTTAATCCGGCACTGACGCACGCACACACACGAAGAACGACCTGGTCGATGGCTGTGAGAATCCAGCTGCACCTCTACGCTGACGACTCAACCCTCTACGCTCCAATAAGATCACCTGCAGAAATCAACGCAGCAGCAGCTAGCCTGAACAGGGAGCTTCATCGATTGAACCTCTGAGCAGACAAATGGAAGATCACCTTCAAACCATCAAAGTACAAGACCATGACATGATCTCGGAAGAAAATTCCATCCAAGCTGCATCTGCATTTTGGTGACTGTCAGCTTGCATCAAGCGACATCTCCATCAGAGCAGGACAGAAACTGGGTGCACTGAGAAAGGTGGTGAACAAACTTGACACAGAGGGTCCGAGCCACAGTCGACAAAGCTCAAGTCCGCAGTGTCACCGAGTATGCCTCTCTGCGCTGGATGGGTGCCCCACCAACCTCACCTCAACCTTCTCGACAACATCCAGAGGAAGGCACTGAAAATGATTGGTGTTGACCAAGCCAGCACACAACGTGCCATCCCCAGCCTGCATCACCGTCGATAAGTTGCTGCTGTCACGGTCCCTCTACAAAATGCAACACCAACCACTGCCCCCCTCCCTAAAGACCTTCAGGCCATGCTACCATCCCCATATGAAAGACGCCGTGCCACCTGGTTAAGCACAACCCCGGGCCAAGCCACGCCCTTGCCCCCCAGAACATTGCTACCTAGACAGACGCTCCACTTCACCCCGCTGTCCCGACATGGAGCTGCCTCCATGATGAACACATCGTCGGCGAGATCACCGATTCTGGTCATGAGGCCTTCAAATGCCCCGAGCTCCACATGGGACATCTCCTAACGTCACCGCACGCCTTGTAAGGACTTTGAGCTGCAGTGAACCCAATGATCATGCCGATAAGATGTACTCATGTCCGATACGGCTGTTGTTCACAACCGCACCCATTAAAAAGAAAAAAAAATCCCACAGTAAAAAAAACCCCGCAGACTATTGGAGCAAGAGTTATTAGCGAGCAGCACCTATGAAGGCCAACATGGCACGCAAACTGTGGGCGGCCGGCAGTAAACCTGGCCTTGTTTTTTCCTTCTCCCCAGTGCTGATGTCTACACACTGCACCAGGTAGACATTTAAGGCAGAATTCACCTACGGGATGCCCAGGACCGGTTCAGATTTTCATCACCAATGGTGGCCATGAGCGGGAATCAGACTTCAGGTTGCCAGGTTCATAGTGCAGTGCGCTAACGACTACACTGCCGCTCTCCACATGCGCACGCGCGCAAGCTCAAACATATACATCTGCGAGGGCTGTTCCAGTAAAGTTCGCTGGTAATTGTGCATGGCAGAGCTTAAAGGGCATACAGGAGTCTATCAACATTTTATAGACGTAAAGGGCAGCCCGAAGGTACACTGATCACAGCGCTCTGCGTTCAAACGACTTTTGTCTCATGGAGCCTCACGGCAGGGATGGTGAATTTAATTGCACAAGAAGATTCACTGCCGCTGAACTGAAGGAATAAAACAAATTGGTATCAAGGTGAGAAGCCGCGCTCTTCATCGGAAGGCAGAGTCACAAACGCGGATTATGATCTGTCACGACCCACAGGCTTCGCGGGGGAATGAAGTAGAGAGCTTGTGCCAGCTATAGTAATGCTCCCATCATAATCATTATTATTATTATTATTCTGTACCACAGTAGTGCCCCAATTCAGACTTCTATTGTAGCTGTCCAATGAACGAGCCCCGAATTCGACCTCTGCAGCGGTGCAACGCGGCGGTGTGCAGGCCCGAGCCCATGGTTGAAATTCAACATTGCCATGGCTTGTGGATTGTCGCTCCAATAGACTACACACACACACCACTGTTGACTTCCCACATGAACGAAGAGATGGGTCAACTCTGACCAGCATTTGAAGTCGTTAACTTGCAATAGTGAAGTCACACGCTCCAACCACAGTAACAACAATACAATAAATGTACGGCCTTTTGCAAGTCCGCTGCTGGATGAAAGACTGCCTTTGCCGTGTCGGTCACGCGGGGTTGTTTCGGACATACCACAGCACGCTGGTCAGGGGGGGATGGTTTGGGTGCCACTTGCCACTGATGTTAACCGTTAGCCATGGCGGGGAATCGAGCTGCAGTCGCCGGGTTCAACGTGCAGTGCGCTCACACCTGCGCCTCCGCTCCACCTCTGTAAACCACTGGAGCTAAGCCTCTAAACTAAAACTAAACCAAGACAATGTCTATTTTACCAGGAAAGGCCCACTGAGCTATGTAGCTCTTTTTTCAGAAGTGACCTTGGACACAAATGATAGCTCAACGGAGTGGCTTATGACGTGGACATTTATAGCAGCCAAATACTTTAAAAACACGTTCTTTCTAAATGTGGAGGGAAAACCCAGAGGACCAGGAGAAAAATCCACACGACCACAGGGAGAGAGAACATGCAAACTCCAAATATACATGTGTCAGGGTTGGGATCGAACTCACAACCTCCTGTATACCAGGCGAGGTAGTCAACATCTCGCCGTGGCGCCCAACATTAGGTGAGGACCGATGGAGTATAACGATACATTTCCTACGGTCATTGTTGACCAAGCTAGATCCACAAACTCTTGAAAATCGGTTCAGCCAGGCACGGTGGCGGACATCTATAACCGAGCGATTTTAGGGTCACCGTGGCGCCCAACATTAGGTGAGGACCGATGGAGTATAACGATACATTTCCTACGGTCATTGTTGACCAAGCTAGATCCACAAACTCTTGAAAATCGGTTCAGCCAGGCACGGTGGCGGACATCTATAACCGAGCGATTTTAGGGTCGGGGTTGGTAAATCACACGAGAAATAATCATCTGCTATAAAACTCTCCACGCGCCGGGACGAATGATGGCCAGGAGATGGTAGCACCCCAACAGATGTGTTTGTATCCACCTGTGCAGACCTCTCAGCGTTAACCCTTCACGCGCTGTGCTTGTCCTCCAGGCACGCCGGTTTACCTCGTTCCTCCCACCCCGCATGCCAAACAATCACCGGGAAGACCAAACATTCCAACGCAGGCGCTCTCTTGAGAAAAGTCTTGAGACGAGTCAGAGGGTAAATAACAGGCGATGTGACCTATGCAGCAGCAGAGCAAGAGCGGACAACAAATGGAAGGTTTTAAGTTCATCTCCTGGTTGAGGGTTGACTCGTCTTCCTACCAGCGTCCATAAAATCATTGCAACATTCTGGGGTAGTCAGCAGGGGTTGTGCTGTGCATAGATAGGCACCTGCCATAGGAATGAAGAAATCCCACCGCCGGCTCTGGACTGTGATAAACAGGAGACGAGCACTGCCTCGGTGCTCATTTGAGCAAGAAATTCATTTTGGCATTTTTGACCGTTATCCGATTAGCACAGTTGGCTACGTACGGTGCGAAAAAAGTTCACCATACATACATCTAATATGGACAATCAGTGATTGAACCAAGTGTGCTCCGTATTGACCTACCAATGTGCCTCATTCACACATTTAATTCTACTCAATGCTTGAATAACATAGAACTTAATGAAGACCGTTTCTAATTGACCCCCAGTTGACTGGTGTCTGTTTCACAAAAACCCCACTGGCTCGGATTACAGGCACAATCCTGTCCTGGTTCCCAAAAAGGGTAATTGGGAAGCTGCATTCGATCGCAAAAAACCATCGACGGATCTCGCGTGTGAATGCCGCGTGACGCCCCGTTCTTGCGGAGCCCGGCATGAACAGCCGGTGAAATGGGGGCCGGGGAGAAGGGAGAAGCGATGGATACCGCGCCACCCTCCTTCACACACGTTGGTCTCCCCGTTGCTCTTGAGAGACACCAAGAATGACAAACTTGGAGATCGCGTTTCTGTTATTCTCCGTTATTTTATTTTGGGCTCTGTTCGGTGAAATTATTCGTCCCCCTCTCCCCCTTCTGCCATTTCCTTCCCCCCTACCGCACTTCCGATTAGCACGGTTGGCTACGTGCGGTGTGATAGAAGTTAAACGCACACACGTATAAATAAATAAATGTACATTGCTCCCGATCATTACTCCGGCAGCGAGCCCGGACGCCCTCGTTCGTTCCCTAACTTCGAGGGTGCATTTCGCCTGGCTTGTTGTACGTTATCTCGTGTTTTTCACTCGTTTTGAAATTCCCACTGATGGCGAGATGTTATCTCTCTCGCCTGGTATACAGGAGGTCGTGGGTTCGGTCCCGACCCTGATGCCTGCTGTATATTTGGAGTTTCAATGTCTCTCTCTCTCTCTCTATGGTCGCGTGGATTTTTCTCCGGATCCTCCGGTTTTCCCCTCCACATTTAAAATCAACATCACGCGTTCAGAGTATTTGGCCGCTATACATCTCCACGTGATAAGCCACTTCGTAGAGCTATCGTTTGTGGCCAGGTGGCTTCGGAAAAAGAGCTGCATAGCTCAGTGGGACTTACCTGATAAAATAAAAAAAAATGTTAAAGATTTAGAAGTTTAACAACAATGATAAAAAATGCTCATATATAAAAAAATAAAATGCCCTGCGGCACGATGGTGAAGCTTACCGGACCCGACATGCCAAAACAGACGCGAATGCGCCGCCGCACGGCATCCAACGCTCACTTCCAGTCACTCACAGTGGCAGCCGTCACGGGGTTGCTGATGAACGACAGGAGGCGACCGATCGCCCCCTCAACTGAACCGCTTCTGCACAGAGGTGATAGTTCGGTTCCCCTAACCGCGGCGGGCGTTGTCCCCGACAACCGCCCATGCCGCTGCCGTGACGGGAACTTCGCACGTCACGGCTAGGGGGGTACACGCTGGCGTGTTCACCATTTCACTGTTTGTGTATTTATTCATTACGTTTCACTGGGTGTGATACTCAATGTATAAATTGCCCGAACAGTCTGTTAAGGCTAGACGGGGGATCGTTGTCTTTGTACGCGTGGCATTGTGTGGCATTGCGTGCATTGAACACGCCCATTGACGCCCTTGCAAAGGAGACGTTCCATCTCAAGGGATTGTCCAGGTGAAATATTTTCATTGATAATAATAAAACAAAACGTTAAAGACCCCCCTGTTCCGTTACCCCGATGCCACCCCGTCATTATTCCCGATCATCGACCACCATCCCTTGTCGCGACGCGTCCTCCAAAAGCTCGGAATGACGTTCAGAAATATGGCGATTGACAGAGACATCAAAAACAAAAGCTCACGAGTGTGTAAAAAATCGTAACGAGCTGCAGATTTTTGAATTACACTGAGAGGCAGAGAGAGGAGCGCGTGAATATGTAGCCAGATGGCCGAGGCATAGCCCCCTGCATAGAACGCAGCCGAGCTGCTAATCGTGAGATTACTTGTTCAAATCCGGTCCAGGCTCAAAGCCATCATTCATCCGCCTTCAGGGTCCTTAGAGGAGCTCCAGCTGGTGCAGCTGCACCACTTGGTGAGGTTTCAAAGGTGGTTTTTATTTCGGGCAGACTGGTTCCTGCCGCATGAATGTGGCATTTCTGTATTAACCCCCCCAATGGCGGTCTGAGCACATAGACACTCAAACGTGAGGTGCTTTTTGGAATATAACTATGGCTTTCCAAACCTTTACTTCTAGAGATTTCTGCATGTCACCTGGCTCAATGCACTGAAGCCGCATCCACCTGGGTAAATGGATCCAAACTAAAGCATCAGAGGTGAAACCAGATGGCACAGCAATAGCCAGACTCTCTCTATTCAATTTACAATACAATTGCTTTCTAAGGAATACCTCCAAGGTGTATAGCTCCTGTCCACCACAGTAAACAAATAAAGCCCAGTACGAGATGAGACCAGACAACGCAGAAATGGGCTCAAGTTTTCAATCTGGGTGTTAAAGTGAGGGTCTTGTGATAGAATGTACCCTTACCTTGCGCACGCCAATTATGATTGTGTCGAGACTTTCACAGAAAGCTTGGCGAGTGAAAATCCACATATTAAATGCCCCTCGCCTAACTACAGAGACGACCTACGAATTCCACGTAAATGGTGACATTTAAATATTGGATTCATATATATATTTTAAAACCTACGGTAATATATAAAAATGAGTGAACACTTTCCAACGTGGATCAGGACACAAAGCTCAACTTGATTGAAATCATCACTTTGGGCCATGAATAAGGATTATAAAGTGCCCCAAGCAAAGTCAATGGAAAGGGCAACACAATCCGTTGCAACTGAATCTGATTTTACGTAGAATCAAACCGCAGAGTAAAGGCTCGTTTGTTGGATGGGCATACTATCGGGTTTCCTCTTATATGTTAAGCTAAAGCTCACGAGAAAAATACAAGACTGCTTGGGATACCTCTGAACACAACGACAAAGATCCCCCGTATAGCCTTAAAAGACTGCTGGGGCAAGTGCTGTTAGCGAGCACCTATGGAGGCCGGAACGGCACGCGAGGGGGTGGGTGGACAGCACCACGCACGGCCGCCTTTGTGTCCCGAGTGGCGATGTATTCATTTAATGCTGAGTCGACCTAGGAGCGGCCCAGAATCGGTTCAGATATCATCACGTCCTATTTTTATTCAACATGGCTAAAAGCCCCACTTACACGTCATGGCCACTTTGCAAGAAATAGCTGGATAATTGTATGGAATGGTTTTGTAGGCAAAATAGTCAAACTGTTACCTTGGCCATAATGAGCATGTGGCATGCTCAGCCCCATTGATGGCCCTGAGTAGAGTATGAACATTCCACATTCTTATGGCAAGAGCTAATCTACGAAACGGACAGCCATCCTTGACTTCCTGCAGTGGCAGATTTTACTGTTGAGCATAGAATGATAATGGGCTGGGATTTGAACTCACGAGCCTCCCAACGATGAGTCAAGCACCACCCAGCCAATTAGGCACTAATAATATATAGTTATGCAGTAATTCTCAATTGTACATTTAATTCTCAATTAATATTCATATGCAGCATTTGGGGCTATGAAGAGGACACATAATGGTTTCATCATCATCATCATACTCCATCATCATAATCATCAATCCACTGCTGGATTTTATCCTTGCACACGACATCATCACAGGGCACTGGATGCTAATTTTATGTCGGACGGAAGGGCAGCAGACGGCATGCTGTGGCAATCGCCCTGCAGAGTCCGACCAGGGCAGCTGCGGCGAAGGAACGGAACGGGCCGACTCCACGCAGAACGGTTTCCGGGTGGATCCACTGCCCACGCTAACCGAACTATCTCACTCTGCGTTTATTTTAACAGGTAAGGCCCACTGAGCTACACAGCTCTTTCTTTCAGAAGCAACCTGGCCATCACAGATTAGAGCTCAACGAAGTGGCTCATCACGTGAATAAAATACTCCAAACGCATGTTTGTTGATTCTAAATGTGGAGAGAAAACCCGGAGGACCCGGAAAAAAATCTATGCGATCCCGGGGAGAGACACGCAAACTCCAAATATACAGGCATCATCAGGGTCGATATCAAACCCCCTGTATACCAGACGATGTAGTTAACATCTCGCCATAATGGCGCTGCCATGCTGCCGCACACCAGATCAGCTCAAAAACAACAGTCACCACGATAACATCCATGGGCCACCACAAGAACCAATTTCAAACCAGGGCCTTCCGCCACCAGCACGACAGAGCTCATGACTCTGCCGCCGCCGCCACGGAGGAGGAGCAGGCCGGCACAGCGTGCCGCCCTCGTGCCGATCAACCGGCGCGGCGGCCCACACGGCGCGGATGTGGACGTGCGCGACGGGGGCGGCGGTAAAAAAACAAAGAAAACCGGCAGCACGCCCTCCAACGCTCGCCTCAACGAGCTGTGCAGATCGTCCCACGCTTCACCTCGCACCCAACCCACCCACCCCCGACAGCCGGGCTCCCCATGTTCGAATTCTGTTAAAGAGCAAAATCTCGCACCCCCCCCTCCTCTCCGCTTGCACGGTGCCCGAGGCGAGCGTACGAAGCGTAGGGATTGGTAACGCGTCCTGATGCGGCGCGCGACCGTTAATGTCACGCGCTCGTTGAAATGCCCGGCGCCGGTTAACCAATTACGTGCGCACGTCTAATACGGAGCCGCGATATTTATTGTCGGGGGTCTATGCAATAGCAAGCGATGCAAGTCCACCACCGTATTCGGATCACTTCGCACACCCATCCCCCGCTAAATGGACTGTCTCTCTATTTTTACTTGGAAAGCTGCACGACTGCCATGGCATTGCCGTTTGAGCTGGTGTGCACGGACGCGACGGTTTTCATTCTCACAAAAACCCAGAAATGCCACGAGTCTGCAGGACCTCGGGCGAGGTGAACTGCATGCACGGGCCATGTAGGGGTCGCGCGTAATAAACGTGGCACATCAGACCCAGAAGCACGAGGACTCCCACGGATCTACAGAACAGAAGACTACTGCAATTATTTGGCAGTTGTCTGCTTTTTCTGGGTTAGGAGAGAAAATAAGTTCGTGAAACCATGTGACGATCTTTGATTGTTATTATTATTATTCTGTCGCACGCGTGGTTTTCTCCGAGTGTGCCAGTTCACTATCCACATACAAAATGACTCGATGATAATTTGGCCAGATGGCTCTCCTAAAAATAGTCCTAGTGTCGGTGGAGCTCTCTGGATAATTAACATGGCATCGTGATTATGTTACAATTCCAGGATGAATCACGTACTGCATAGCCCGCGCACCTAACATGATGTGCAGATATTAAACTTAAAACCAAACTACTAATTTTATTTTTGCAGGTAAGGCCCACTGAGCTATATAGATCTTTTTCAGAAGCAACCTGGCCACAAACGATAGCTCGACGAAGTGGCTTATCATGTGCAAATGTATAGCAGCCAAAACGAATATTGATTCTAAATGTGGAGGAAAAAACCGAAGGACCCAGAGAAAAACTCCACGCGACCACAAACAGAACATGCAAACTACAAATATACAGGCGCCAGGGTCGGGATCAAACCCACAACCTCCTGTAGACTAGACGAGGTAGCTAACATCTCGCCACCGTGGTGCCGGTAAGAAGGGTGAGTGGATCCCAGTGAGGTCCTGCTTAACTCAGGTAGGGGACTCATTTAATTGAAGCGACTGTGCGTCATGGTGAGCACGTGTTTGCCTGTAAAGGAACATTGTCTGAAGAGGCTGCCAATGGAACCGGATCAAAGTTGGCAGGTGGTTTCACACAAAATTCTAGGCATGATGAAGTTTCACATCATTACCCGCCTATGAAAATGTTAAATGCCTGCGTTCATAATCCGCACATTTCTGGTGAATTAAACGAACAGTACGACATGTATTTTTTTGTTCCATTTGGTAATCATTAGAGTAAAACAATTTACAACTTTTTGAAAGTTCAAATGTGAGCAAGTCTTTTTTTTACACAACAAATAATGTTCAACATTGGATAACTCAATCATTTTCAATTACACTACTCTACTTAAATACATATTTTTAAAAATAATGATTTGACCTGGTTTAAGCTTAATAAGGAACAATGAACATCTGTAAACCGAAGCTTCAAATCATAGTTATTTAATATAAACTCGTTAATTGCACACTTCTGCATGTTCTGTTTTCAAACTGTAGCAATAAAGTCTGTACATTCGAAACAAACAAAAACATCCATAATGGGAATAAAAAAATCAATAACTGCCAAATAAATAAATCCTTAGTAATTTCAATACATTAACAACTACAGAAGCACAGAGAACATATCAGAGGATGCATAAGCAACTTCGAAAAATTATAAATCAAGTGGGGCCTTCTGTCATTGATCGATCACAATGTAGATTAGTGGCAGTCTCTTTGTTGGCATCACGCGCCGCAGAACAGAGCAGCTGATTTTTTTTCAGAACAGCAACAAATGTAGCAGATTAGTCGCCGGGTGCTGATCCCATCCAAAATACAACTTACAAAAATTCGGCACCAAAAATAAACCCAATCCCAAGACTCGGGTGACATTCTGAGTGAATCCCAGAGGCGACACCAGTCTGCAAACACAGTTTGAAGAACTATTGCCGGCAATCCTGGCTGGCTCCGGGGGCCGATGACTGTCACGACATCGAGGCAAGCGCTGCTGAGATCCTGGCTTCTAAGTCAGGTAGACATCCGTGGTTAGCCTGTTTCTTGTGCGTAGCAAAGTCTAGGTCAAATTTCGATTTAAAGCTTTCGTGACTGCAGGGATTCATATTCTTGGTTCTTTTGGTAAAGTCACGTAGAAGGGAAGTAATAAAATAATAAAAATAACACAAAATTAAATACAATTCTCACGACTTTTCGGCCACAACGCAAGCAGCCGTCCTCGGGTGAAGAAACAGAGCTGTCGGAAGGGCTCACAAGTGACGTCATCACATCTACGCCTCTATTTAAGGAACGAAAGAGGAGGATTTATCCACACATCTGGCTGTCGCCTGATGAAGCTGGTTGTAATTACTGGCAAAACATCGTATTCAGATTGTAAATGTTGTGGCTTTGCTCCCCAACACACCGGTGTGCTGTATTAATTTAACAACATATTTATAAATTTACGCGATCCAACCCAAAAAAAACTATATTATGGAAGTCTCCCCTATTGTTACCACTTTCTCTGAAGTCCTAGAATGGCATCCCAATGCCTCCCATGTTATATCTACGTCTGGTAGCGACGTTTCTGAACACAAAGTGACATCAAGGAACGCATCTTCTTAGTTCACGTTTCTGCCCCCTCACCCTATTTTCCTCGTAAGCTTTGAGTAATAATATTCGGGGATTTAATATTAACGCCGTTCTCCGGGAAAGTATCCGTCACACATATTAAAGGTTTACTAGAAACGTAATCAATCAATTACTTTAATTTAAGAACAGATGAAATCAGATTGTTTTGCAAAATAGGTGAAATAACTGAAAAATCCACATATTGATGGAAAAGGTTTTACATACAAACAATGAAGTTGGTTTGCTCAGAGGGCTAATAACTTCGTCACTACACTAGGCCACTGCTTCTAAGCAAAATGGAATAAAACCCCAGCGTCGTACGACCGATACAAGCGATTTCTTGTGCTTAGGTGAGGAATTCTTGGTGCAAGTCCTTCTCTCTACAATGACACCCACGTTCCGAGCTTCAATAGGGGGGCACCATCACATCTGGGATTCAACAGCAACATACTCTGCAGTGTGCTCCAAGGGACTACGGATGACAGCACGGTGCTCGGGACTCGTGTGTCTCAAGATGTAACCCCGTTTTGATAAACCGTTGTGAAACCAAAGGCACTGCACACACCCCGTGAGCAATAATAACAACCCCAAAGGTGTTCTTGTATAAAAGCAAATCATTAACTGCCGCCTTGGTGACATTCCCACCACCAATGGCGAAACCATTGCCATGGCCTGGTCAAATTTGGGACGCACCAACTTCAAGGCTAATTCCTGAAATGAAATATTTTCTCTTGTGGCCAGTTGAGACATTCCTGGAAATGACAGGCGCACGTCCAGCCAACAGTGTAAGAAACCCCCTTCTGTATTTCACAATCTCTTGACCCAACGCTGGTATTTAGGGTTTGTGTTCCAACATGTAAAACTACTGTAAGTCAATCCTTTGGAATGTGACCGATGTCAGGGCATGACATAGAAAAAAAAATCTGTGTCTATCAGACACGAGCCCAGTGAAGCTCGCAGTGCATTTTGCAACGTTCCGGGGCCAATCTTGGAACAAAGCATCGTCATTATTCAACTTTAGCCACTGCCAGTTCTGGATTACGTTCATCCCGGGCACAGAGCCAAGTCAAAATCTTGGCCTCTTTTTCTCCATGCTTCTGGAGTCTGCCATCACCCACCTCCCGGTGAACTCGTGGGGCCAGAGACAACAGCCGATTCTAAATGATGGGTAAAGGGGCCCAATTAGATGAGGCTATTAGGGTCTAGATCGAATAACATCAACATGACGAGCATTGGGTAAGTCATAGTTCCGTTAATCCTGGAGCCTACATAATGCGATAGAATAAAAAGGTGAAGGCAAAGGTGCAGCCCTGCAATTGCGTGCTCACGCCACTGCTGGTGGAAGGGCCTCCACGAAAGCAATCCGTAGAGGTTATTTGGCTTACTCTTCCTCCTTTGACCAGACATTTTACCTCACCCCAGCACAAGCTGATGCCTCTTTGTAAAATCCTGCAACAATTACCATCAGGTCTTTATCATTCATTAAGCCCAAGCACCATGCGAGAGAGCGGCTGTCCTGGTGCAATGATTCATCGCAGGGAGATCCCAATCCAAAGGTCGCCGGTTCGATTCCCCCTCCCGGCACGGCAGTTGAAACGATGGGAATGTCGCTCAGATTCCCCGTCTCTGAACGTCCAACGGCATAAATGAGTTCACCACAAGTTAGTGAATCGGCGGCTTGCATGTGGCGGCGTAAAATCCATGAGGATATAAGTTAACACGGATGTTGAACTCGTAATGAATGCAGATAATGAGATGAAACCTCATAGAGATGGTTCAAGAGCTTGTTGATCGTCGCCTCATTGGGGTGAGCAGCGGCGGAGTTATGCAGACGAAGTGGCAGGATCGCCTGCCCCTTCATCTGACGATGGAGCCACAGGAATGTTCACCAGAGGAAGCTGCCTCTCTTCTGGGCTCTTCTCAGGACCTTGTGGATTGCAGAACGTTTTAAAAAAAAATCCGTCCAAAGACAGCTGGACAGCATGTTTCCTCGTCTGCTGGTACAGCTCCTTGTAGCAGTGAATGCCAGTGAATGTCACTGGTTACTCTTCGTCGTGGTGGTAGTATCATTTCATCGGCCTCTTCCTCAACTCGCTGTTGTGCCAGCTGCATCAAATTCTCATCTGACAGCTCCTCACCATGGCAGTCAAGCAACTCCACCACGTTGTCCGACTCCTCCGCATTGGCGAATCCAGCAATGATGCGATGTAATACTGCACTGTGCACGCGTAGCGAGTACCACACGCTCCCCTCGCCTCTGGTGTGCACTACGAGCCTACGGTACGGTATTACACCGCAAAAGAATATGTATTCACCGCATACGTTCCTAATTTGAAAGTGCGGATTTAATTTAATGAACGCATATGAACCAAGATACGTATATACCTCGCTGATCTCGTCAAGGAGTTTCAAACACCAAGCGGCAACATTCAGCGAACCATCGAACAAAGACGGTCACCGCATTGCGCTTTCAAATGCGCTTCTGTGGCCGTGTGGAACCTTCTTCCGATATGAGGAAGCCACTGGAGCTATGTACTTTTAAATCTAGACTGAAAAATAATTTCTATACAACTGCTTTTTGTGTTTAGTTCGTTGTCCTTCCCCATACTTCGAATTAGCACGGTTGGCTATGTTCGGTGCGAAAGAAGTTCAACGTACATACATACTTGAAACATTTAACGTATAATGAAATACGTTCCGTCATTCATCAGTAACGTGTATGTGAAACAATGCATAATGCGGCAGCTTCTAGCGGGGGGATTCCTGTATTATTGTGAGAAAGATTTGAACGAAAGAGAAAATGATGAAGATGGAGTGATGGGATATCCTCAGGACGACTTGGGGGAGTCGACGTGGAAGCCACAGTGAGAGTGGGAGACCAGAACGGATGGGAGTGACTTGTGGTGGTAGCCACAACCCTGACAGAGATTTAGTCGATCGAAGATGTCAGAGGCCTTCGACATATTTGTTACATGTCGGCCTACGCATTATTCACGTGGATTTTATCTTCGCCGTAAAATATGCCGCCTTGTGTGTCACCTCAGGTCGTCCTCACAAAACGACGAGAACAATCCGACTCGACGACCTCTCGGTTGCCTCTAAACAAAGGGCCCTCGTCTCCCACAACCCCCCCTCTTGTTGCGACATGACGCATCACCACCTCAAGAGGCCTCTCTGGACTGAGGATTTCGTTAATGAGTGCGCAAAGCGAACGCCCGCCTTGTGTACGGTGCCAACACCGAGTGTGCCGCCTGCAAGGAGGCCTGCTGCTTGCTGATGCTGCCCCCGCGGGCCCGGGCCACGTCCCAAGGACGCGATTATCGCGGCGACGGTCGGCTTTAAAAGGGCGTCCCCTCAGGGCACATCTTCGCCAAATGACAGCTGTTGCCGCCGCCACCACCACCGTCCTTCGCATACTCTGCTGAGGCAGCGCTAGAAAAAAAAAACGGTCGCAGCCGGTGCACGAGATATCCTGGCCACACCCGAGGCTGTCTCATCGGGACCACGGGCCTCCTTGGGCCAGAGGCCACCCTTCCCTCCTCGCCGCCGCCGCCGCCCCTGCCGCCACCACCACCTCTGCTACCCCCCCCCACGACCCTCGCTCTCCCCCTTCAATCCTTGACCTTCCACTACTCCCAACAGCCGCTCGCATCTACCAGTGTCGACTGCTGCTGAGCTCTATAACCTAAAAAAAATGCTCGCAAGCGTACGTGCAAACGCTTGTCACAATAGAGATGTAAAATAAACGCATTGTCTTTAATTTATCCAGGAAAGCCCTCACTGAGTCTTTTTCATGAGAATCCTGCATTTGGATTTTGGCAACTTCCCTTATTTCACGTGGCCTATGAAGATCAACAATTTGAGATGAAGTTGTCTGTGATTTCGCAAATCAAACACTATATCTGAGGAGTTGCTGAAATGGAGATACACCCCCCCATCCTCTCACTCACCCACCCAGTGCCTTCACCCGTCAAGCGCCAAAGTGGCGAGATGTTAACTACCTTACAGGATGTCGTGCGTTCGATCCCGGCCCTGAACCCCTGTATGTTTGGAGTTTGCATGTTCTTCCCATGGTCGTGTGGATTTTTCTCCGGGTCCTCCGGATTTTCCCTGTACGTTTAGAATCATGCGTTTAAGAGTAATTGGCTGCTGTACATTTCCGCATGATGAGCCACTTCGTTGAGCTATCGTTTGTGGCCATATCGCTTCTGGGCCTTACGCGATAAAATAAAAAATGGTTTATTTCATAGTTTACTATATATTTAGGGTGGCAGTGCCAAGTTACACGGTCAATTGCTTGGAGTTCATAGCCGCAGTCACACACAGGCAGCAGAGAGCCTCTGATTTTCCAATTGTGCGTTACGTGTCCGCGGCTTCCGTCGTGTGCGTACATCCGGTGAATCACTGCCCTTTGTTTCCACGGCTGAGGAAAGTCGGGCAGCCTGGGGCTCGCTGTCCAGGAGAATGTTGACCACGTCACTAGAATTACCCCCCCCCACCCCGAGGTTCTCCACACCGTTTTACATGCCAATATTCGCGCCACGCAAGGGTTTGCACGCATTTTAAAATCGGCGTTCTAAAGGTTTAACACGCAGGCTTTTTCAACCAAAATTATCCATAATAATGGGTAAGATCGCGTACATTTGTATGTGTCGTTAAGCCGCCACAACCTGACACAACCAATTTCTAAGGTTTGGCGGGTTAATAACACGTTAAAATGATAATTGGTTCTTTACCCTTCTATCTGGCAACAGAACTGACACCTTTTTACAAGGAGTCATGTTTGCATAGACCGCAATACCTGCAGTCATAATACAAACAAAAAAACATAACTCTGATAATGTGCACTGTCCTTGAAGTTGATTGGTCCACACCCGAGACAGCTTTCCTTAGAGCCTAGTCTCATATGGGTTGGACCAGATGACGCCAAAAGGCGCACAACTCAAGGACAATGCACCATCAGAGTATGAGAGCTCGGGGCAAGCATTGTCCTTGAGTTGTGCGCCTTTTGGCGTCATCTGGTCCAACCCATATGAGACTAGGCTCTAAGGAAAGCTGTCTCGGGTGTGGACCAATCAACTTCAAGGACAGTGCACATTATCAGAGTTATGTTCTTTTGTTTGTATTATGACTGCAGGTATTGCGGTCTATGCAAACATGACTCCTTGTAAAAAGGTGTCAGTTTTGTTGCCAGATAGAAGGGTAAAGAACCAATTATCATATTTTTACTGGCAAATGAGGTTCCCATAGTGTAAACACGTTAAAATTTACGAGGTCAAACCCAAAAAAAACCTTTCTTACGACTTTCTAAATTTCAGCCGTGCACACAGGATGTGGTGCCGATCGTTGGTGGCGAGATATTAACTTCCTCGCCTGGTATACAGTTCGTGGGTTCGCTCCCGACCCTGACGCCGGTATACATGTCACTCTACCCGTGGTCGTGTGTATTTTTCTCTGGGTCCTCCGGTTTTTCCTTCCACATTTATAAACACGCGTATTTGGCTGCTGTATATTTCCACATGAATAACCACTTCGTTGACCTATCATTTGTGGCCTGGTCACTTCTGAAAAACTATCTATGTATCTCAGTGGGACCTTTCCTGGTAGAATTATAGTTTGAGCAATTTTGGCATGGCTTATGATCTGCACTTCCCTTTTAAAAAGGTGCGTTGAATGTGTGAGGAAACAGGAATAAATCAACAATAACCAGAATCTCATTGGAAATGGCTGAGACCTTTTCAAAGAGCCTTTGCACGTGGGAGGAAACCGGAGCACTCGGTTAAAGCCCACGTACGCAGGAGAGGCTGAATGACGTTCGAGGGCCTGCATTAAAAAACGAAAACCCGCTTGCCCTACCGCCATCTCCTGAACCCCACCTGAAACATGGCGGGGCTTTGAAGTTTCACGGCACGAGAAGGAAATTTGACGTGACCCACCCATCGCCTCGTGCAAAGCGGTGCGTTGACGGCGAGCGCCGCCACGCACGGGAGGGACGACGCACACAGTCGTCGAGGTGACCTTTGGAATGCAGCGTCGACCGCCCCGGTCGTCTTCATAATCCTCCCCCCATTTCTCCACCTACGTAATTTTCTCTTTCGTTCAATTATTTTCACGATCAATAATACAGGAATTCCCCGCTATAAGTTTGCCACGTCATGCATTGTTTCCCATGTACGTTACTGATGAGGTAACATATTTCCTCATAAGTTTAATGTTTTACATATGGCCTATTTTGCGACGTACTACCGTACCGTACGCTCGTAGTGCGTCCCAAACGGAGGGGAGCGCGTCGTACTCTCCTTGACTCGTGGTACTCGTGACGCGTGCACATCGCAAATTATCTGAGGAGTCGGACAACGTGGTGGCGTTGCTCGAGTCCCATGGTGAGGACCTCAGGCAGAGAAGCCCAGAACCAGGTGCAGACCACCCACTGTCGTCGGCGTCGTCGTGTCTCCGCGTGTTGTCATCAAGCCAGGGAAAGAGCACTGTGGCAGAATGCGCGACCCAACCGTCAGAGGAGTTGCGAGTTCATATCCTAATCGGAGTGTCAACTCAGCTGCTTCGGCCCATTAACAAAAACTTGCTTTTATGCGGACAGAATGGCCCCCTGACCTACGAATGAGAAATTTCCATTCTGGGGCTCGGGGGCCGGCGACTGACGTGAACACCGCCCTGTGAGCGCAATTGAGCATCAAGACCCGTGACAATGTTGACCTCATCACACAAAGGTCGATGTTTCGCTTAACCTCGGTTAGGAACAGGACAGTTTAGTTACCCCCGCTGCCTTGGTCTTCGTGCATGGCCATGAATTAAACCTGGGTCAACGGGTTCATAGCACAGTGCACTCACCTTCAGGCAACAGGTTTCACACACACACACAAAGATTCCCCGTAAATCCAAACAGACTGCTGGGGCAAGTGCTATTAAGAACACCCACAAAGACCTCCACGTGGGGGTGGTGTGGCCAAGCATCACAGCCCATCTTTGTCTCCCCAGCACTGCCGTTTACACATTGCAGCAAGTACCCGCACCTCCGCTTCCCGCACCTCCGATCCGCACGGTTGGCTACGTACGGTGCAAAAAAGAAGTTCTATATACATACGTTTAAGGCCGAGTTGACCTAGGGTAAGCCAAGGATTGGTTCAGATATTTGCCACTGATGTCGGCTGTGAGCGTAAAATGAAGCGCCCCCACAGTGCACACGCACACACTGACAAACACACACACTCGTTCCCGCCCCACAGGCAGGCTTCCACCTCCGACTGATCTTACATTACTCACCCAGTTGCCGACACAGGCACTAACGCAACACTCTGCAGTCTACGTACTGCGCTGTTAAGTGTGGAATCCTGCACACGATCTATGACTATTCACGACACGGCCAGAGTTGACGATGCGTTAGTTTCTGCAACAGCGAGCGGTCGCAAATGAACATCGCAAGAACGCGCGGTGCAGGTCCAAAATTACTCAGAGGTTTATTTGCAAATAAACACCGGTGCAGAAAACGCAACTTAATAATTACGATGATTTCACGCACAAATGTATTTAGGAATTTGAGACAAGTGCAGTGAACGCAAATAAATAATTGCACCATCGTGATCATCTTCTGCTCCACTTTTCAATAAACGTGTTCAAATGAAGCGTGCATTAGGCCAGTGCTTCCTAATTCTAAAAATGGTCACAGATCATTGCGAAGTAATAACAATCTCTGGCATTTGTTGAAAATAAAAATCTCATGATGTGCAACGATTCCAAATGGGCCGCTTCCCCCACGGCCTTGCCAACCACAGGCTGGGAACCCCCCTTCCCCGGGGTTAGGGGGTCACTTCTACTGGTTTACAGCTCCCAATGTCTGAATTAACCACCTCGTTATTGTGTACAGCATCTGGCCCAGTGGCTCCCGTGCCAGAGAGTCCGACTCAGACCATCGTCCCCGTGAAATCAACAAAATGAGTACCGCCTTGTGAAAAGTCACCATAGGTCCGTTCTTTTTTTATGGACTGAACCAATGCTTCAGTTAGGTCGAGTCACCAGACCAAATCATGAGCACATTTAGCGTCCGTGCCATTCCTGCAGTGCAAGGCTTTCACGTGTGCGATGTGTCACAGACATGGCCTGCGGCAGTTTCTCAGTAGGGGGGCGAGGTTGCTCTGTGCTCTGCCATTTGAGAAATTCGTATAAATTTGGAGCGTTACACACGGACTACTCTTTTTCGAACGTCACGGGCTCTTTAACGTCGTCCACCGTGAAAAATGTGCACAGTTGGCTACGTACTGTGTACGAAAGAAGTTCCACACACACACATGCGTACATACAAACCGTGCATACTTCACATTAAATACACGCACAGTATTTAACAGGGCGGCCGTCGGGCTCGAAGCGTAAACCTCCGCAAGGGAGCGGGAAGACGCCAGGCCGTAAGCCGTCGTCGCACAGTGTGGGAACGTTAACAGTTCAGCGTGCTAGTTAATTTATTCCCAAGGTATAAACATTCACTCTTCCTAAATACGATTACTTTAACTGTCAAGTGTTCCACTCACTCTACTAAAACATGCATTTTCTTCTACCCCAGCGTATCACCCGCGACGACACCCGGATCAGAGAGATCGACACGGACAAAAGGGGGATCAAACGAAAGCTCACAAAAGTGCAAAGTGGCACGGACAGACACACGGGCGCTTGCGATCACGTACGAGAAACGGAAAGTGGAACAGCGGCAAGAGTTGGAGAACGAGCGCAGGTCCATGACATCATGTTGAGCGTCGAGGGAGAGCGAGTTTGGGCTGGGCAGGACGCGCGCGGACGGTAGCAGGGACGATGGTCGGTGGGGGCGAGACTAGCTTCTGAGCGGCAGCCAAAGGTGGGCAACATGCCCAAGAGAGCGCTGCGGCGGAGGGAACGCCGAAATTTGGAGAGGCCTTCATCCGGAGTGGATAGTACTCGGCTGAGGACAGTAATGATTACCACCGCCACTGCCACGTCCGGGATTTGAGTTGTATATTAATTCATGCAGACGACTACCTGCATTCTGTAATCGTCAGTTAACGTCGCTGAGCATATTCCGCAAACATAAATTACAAACTGCCCTTGCCTATCTGCCTGGGCTGCACATGGTGTGTATTTAAAAAACACAAAGATCCCCAGACAGCCTTAACAGACTGTTGGGGTAAGTAATGTTAACGAGCACCCGTGAAGGTTAAAACGGCATATGAGGAGGTGGGTGGCCAACACCACGCCTGGCCACCTTTGTCTCCCTAGTGGTGATGTTTACACACTGCACCAGGTACTCATTTGAGGCTGACTCGACCTCGGGGAAGCCCAGGAGCGATTCAGATAATCGTCACTGGTGTTGGCCGTGAGCGGAAATCGAACTCGGGTCACCGGGTTCGCAGCGCAGTGCGCTAACGGCTACACCACCACTCCCCACGGTGTGCGTATATATAGAGAATTACCTTAGTGTTTTGACACCGGCTAAAAAGGTTTCCGCGTATCAGATCACATCGTCTTGCGGCCGATTTATTTCTTTGTGACAGATTGGCCAAGTGGGAATGTCCCTCGCTCAACTCCGGAGCTCTTTAGTCTGGCACGAAAACAAGGGTGGGATTGTGATTGTAAACTTGACGTAATTTGCCCAGTTTGTGTGGAGGGAGGTGGTGGGTGAGTGGAGGTGGGGTGGGGGTGGAGGGGTTGATCGTTCGATTCCCACAGCCGCTTGGTTAAAAAAAATGTTTACAAGTTAATTAACAACGTGCTCAGTATACCCAGAGTTTCGTCAAGGAGCATAAACCATCGCACAAACTCCGGTAATCCTCCCAGCGGCTTTTGGCGAGCCATCGAACAAAGACAGTCACTGCATCGCGCGCTTTCGTATGCGCTTTCGTATGCGCTTCTGCGGCCGTCTGGAACGCTCTTCCGATATTAGAAAGCCACTGGAGCTACGCATTTTTTAATCATGTAGATTGAAAAATTCTTTATTAAGAAATAATTTTTGTGTTAAGTTTGTTGTCCTTCCCCCGCTCCTTCGATTAGCATGGTTAGCTACGTACGGTGCTGAAGAAGTTCAACATACATACACACGTACAGAGTTGGACATCAGGGATACTTCTGCCGTGTGATGGTCAGCACACTCGACTTGCCAGTGCGACATCTTGGCAAGGCAGATGAAACAATGGGGCAAGTGAAATCGCCTCTGTCCACCAAAGCAGTTTGAATGGACAAACCACAGTTGATCAGCAGTTCGCATCTAGCATGGCAAAGTAGGTCAAATTCCCTCTAGAAAGGCTCTCTAGAGCTCCTTCTAGTGGATACTCTTTCGCTGGCAGTGGCGTGAGCAAGCAATTGCAGGGCTGCACCTTTTACCTTTGATGTACTACCTAGATCAGGGGTGGAGAACCTTTTTTCTGCCAAGGGCCATTTGGATTTTTATAAGATCATTCGCGGGCCATACAAAATTATCAACTGAAAATTTTGCCTGTTATATTTGGTCAAACATTTAATTAATTCACCCCTAATGTGATGGCTGGAACTGCTTCGCTTTGGTGAGGCGTGTAATGTTAGCTGGTATTCATGATGTTGCTACTCGCAACTGCTTTTCCAGGTTTGCTCATAGATTTATTGAATTTCGAGTCCTGCCTGCGGTTGCCTTGGCAGGGCCAGACCAAATTATTTCACGGGCCTTATACGGCCCGTGGGCTGGACGTTCCCCACCCCTGACCTAGATAGACCCTAAGGCACCTGTGATATACATCGCCCAAGCAGAACAATACTGTGTGGGTGCCTGTGTTGAGAACTACAATGACAAACAAGACGGGGTTAATCGTCAAACACTGCACGTCCAGCGCGTGTTAACGTGCTCTCAAAAAAGCGATGGGAAGAGATAATCCTCATTTGCGGTGCCAAGCCAGTGACGGAAATGCCATAGTCACCATTGCCTGCTCAGGAAAACCACTGGTGACTTAGCTCAAAGTGGTTCCCATTTTAACCTCCGCAGACAAATAATGTTCTGAGCTGACAAATGATGGTTTGAGCTGACACCAAACTGAGATTTGAAAGCTTGTGATTTCAAGAGCTCCGTGATCGGCGCAAATTTGGTCGGCTAAATATACGGGCAGTGTATATCGTTACAATTAAGTATATGTCACTTAAAATGTATACTGTACATACAGAGAACTCGACACGTCCGTCAAGAAGAATCGTGTCTAATGTCATTATTAATTTCGAGTTTTCTTCTTCCTGTGGGGGGTGACCTCAAATCCGTCGTTGACAAAAACTCGACAAAGAACCCGGAATGAGTTGAGATGAAAGGCCGATGAGTGTTCAAAGATTATAGCTGTCATTTTATTAAAAAACGCCCTAAATTCATTTCAAAAGATAATTCACGCATTAATTAATGTCAATGGAAGTCAGTTTGAACATTTGTTCAAACATATCCCATAACACTTGTGATTAGTAAATATATATATATGAGAACCCTATGTGGCATGACTTTTGAAGCACCCTTGTATATCACTGCAAATGTAAACTGTTTTCATATTACAACAACAACAAACTCAGCACATTCATCAAGAAGAATGCCTTAGGAGTAACAATATACAATATATAACAGGTGACGTTCCAGGTAATGGCTTCATATAAATATATATTCCTTCTAAGGCCACAACGTTATTAACGAACCAGCTTGTTTGCCCGTCCAAGGGCCGGTGTATCTTGTAGCAAATCTGAAATATTCAATAGAAAAATTGTTCAGCTCATGGTTATTAATGAGAAAGGTGCCCCATGTGGAGTGACGTCACCCGCTCATGATTATTAATGAGGGGAGGGGTGCGGCATGTGGAGTGCGCGACCTTCTTGTGCGTAAGTGTAAATTTCCACGCGGGCATGAATATTAAAGAAGGGGGTGGGGGCTCTTTTGCAGTGACGTCACACACAGATGTAGCACCGTGCTGCGTAGATTTATTTTTACCATCACTTTCTGTAAAGAAACGTCACATTTGAAGCGACTTTGTGTAATAACTTATTTTATTCGGCTCGACCTTCCTCTGCGTTAGCGTAAAAATCCACCCACTCATGAATATGAATGAGGGGGGGGGGGCTCATGTGGTGTGACGTCACGCGAGGGGTGGGCCTCATGTGGAGTGACGTCACGCGCGGGACGGACAGACATTTCTGGGTGATTATAGCAGGCAATGTTTCGTTCTTAATCTATGCAACTTTTTTTTATTTGACCAGGTAAGGCTCACCGAGCTCAACAAAGTGGCTTGTAACATGTATATTTACAGCAGCCAAATTCTCGAAAAGCACGTTGATTATTATAAATGTGAAGGGAAAAACCGGAGAAGTTGGAGAAAAATCCACGTGACCACGGTGAGAACATGCAAACTCCAAATATACAGCAGCAGGCGTCAGGGTCGGGATCGAACCCAGGCGAGGTAGTTCACATCTCGCCACCGTGGCGCCCAAAATTTATTTCTGCTTGTGCACAACTGTGTGGAAATAAGAGTTGTCATGAATACTTCATTAAAGACTTAAAACAACAAGGGACCGTGTTACAAATAACTTATTCAGTGAAGTTGATTTATAAAAAATCTCGCCAAATCTCAACGATTATCCTTTGCCGGCTACTCCCGCCGCTTTGCATCAAAGGCTTAGAGGTCTGCTTAGCAACTGTGACCTGCAGAAATGTTTGATGAAAATGTGCTTAAAGCCCAGCAGCTCCTATTAAAGAAAAAGCGAAATTAATTAATAAATTGAATTAAATGTACAGATGATTATCCTAATCATGTCAAGCACGTGGACTTTTGTGATAACTCTATTAACTTCCAAGCGCTTGTGGCTCAGTCTCAGTCTCATAAGTCTCACGTTCTCCCAAACATAAACATCAGCATGTGTCGTTGTGGAGAATGAACGCAAGGAAACGAAATGTTTATCGTGTTACGTATAATATTATTTATATTCGTATTAATATAATTTAGTGCCCAACTAGGACCCATACCTAACAGGGGGTGTTTCTTTGCTCATAAAGATCTGGCAGTCGACCAGCATTGGTCCGAGCGAGGCCGACTCTGAGGATGAGATTTTCAATGCCAAAACGGTCCAGCGTTTAGTTGCGCCAAACCAATGCTCCCGAAATGATGCACTCCAAGAAGCATGGCATGGAACAACTTTTGTTTATTTTCAGACGGAATCACCAAGCTAAGGCTGATGGTTTATGCATTTGTTTGCTTGTCAATTTTTCTTTCTCACATTCTACGGCGTCTCTTTGAAATACTTGGCCTCGGCGGTCGACGTGATCAAATCAAGCACCGCCACCGCAACTTAAAAATCTTTTACGCGGGGCACGACGGTTGTGATGAGGCGAGGGCGGAGGAGACTGGGTGGGGAGGCAGAGTGCACTGGATTGGGAGCTGAGCTGATGGGGGGAGGAGGAGGCTTGCAAGCCAAACGGAGAGAACCCACCATGTGAGATGTCTCTGGATAAGAGCCCAGGAGCGGCCTTTTGTTTACGGGACACGGGAGGAGTGGGGATGTGGCACGGAGCCAACGGAGCAGTGTCCCTGGGACAGACAAAACAAACGCGAGCAAAGGGGCCGGCTGAGCCAGAATTCAGTGACCACTAAGGGAGAGAGAGAGTGTGAGAGAGTGGCTAGGGAGAGTGGGAGAGAGGGAGAGAGAGAGAGTGGCTAGGGAGAGTGGGAGAGAGAGAAAGAGTGTGAGAGAGCGGCTAGGGAGAGTGGGAGAGAGAGAGAGAGTGTGAGAGAGCGGCTAGGGAGAGTGGGAGAGAGAGAGGGGGAGAGCATTATCCAGACGTGACTCATTTGGGCACTACGTCATCCAATTGCATCATCTTGTTTATAGGCACAAAAGCGGCCGGGGAGAGAGGAAAGAGCGCGAGAGAAAGAGAAGAAGGGGGGGGGGATACAAAAAAGCCACTTAACACGTACACAGGCGTAGGGGGACGGACGATACGGGGCTCCCAACAACGGGGGCATTCATTTAAACAGCGCGTACAGAAGCGTACGTGTTCAAATGCATTCGCCGAGTAAACGTATGCATTTTTAATCATTCATAACCGACTGGAATGTGTATTTTGGCAAAGGTGAAAAACAGGTCAAGGTGTTATCCTGCTGAAATCAGGAATGAGTGGTTTTCACTTTCTTTCGGGGGGTGTGGTGGACAATTACACATTCCTATAGCCAAGGCCAAGTCAATCCATAAGAGGGAGCAGCCAAGAGATGATGGTCTGGCCTGGTGACCACAGCGATCAGTCCGTTTAAACAATCCAGAACGTGAATAAAAGTTCCACAACCGTGATTTTTCGACTTGTTGCCACTTTCGTCTTCTAAATTACACCGCTTGTGTATCTGTTCTAAAGTGGGCAGGGTTAACTCCTCAGGGTAAAATACTCAAGGTTAACGCCTCAAGGTTAACGCCTCAAAGTTAACTCCTCAAAAGGCCTTTCTAAAAAATTCCCACTGGGCTAGTCGGACCGGACATCCACTCCTGTCGCTTTCCCCCACTAGGTGGTACTCATTTTATCTCACCTAGAGGGATGATTGCTTGAGTTGACCCCCCCCCCCCCCCCACTAGGATTTGAACTCGCAGCATTCTGATTGGATGTCGGACCGCTGCATCTCAACGCTAGAATTATGCAACAAATAACCATCGCACAAATTCTGGCGGTTCAGTGTCCTCATCCGCCTGCTAACGCCTGCGTGATAACTGTGCTACAGTGGTGTTTATAAAGTCCAGTGGCGCCAGTAACAAGGAGGTTCTTGCCTGCATAACAACATACATCCAAAGTTTGACAATTACCTGAAACGAATTCACAAACAAAGTGGAACTTGTCCCAACAAAGCCACAGCATAGTTGCTCAGGTCTACATTGTATAGCTAAACGGGAGAGGCAAAGGCGCAGCGCTGCAAGTGCTTGCTCACGTCACTGCTGCCAAAAAGGCCCTCCGTGACCGGGAACTCTAGCAACGGAAGAGGTGTCAAACAATCCTGCAGGTCGGAGTTACACACACTTTACCCCACCACACACAACCTGCCGGATCGACCAACTCCTTTACAAAACACACATACAGTAAACCTTGGATTGCGAGCATAATTCGTTCCAGAAACGTGTTTGTAATCCAAAGCAATCGTATATCAAAGCACTCGTATATTAGTTGTGATCATGTGACGCTCGACAGACAAAGCGTATACACGTACTACTCGTATTGCAAGACCTTGCTCGTTTATCAAATTCATATTTATTTAAAAAATTTGCTCGTCTTGCAAAACACTCGCAGACCAAGTTACTCGCAATCCAAGGTTTTACTGTACATATAATGAATGCTTGGTGGGGCCCCTCACCTGGTTCCATGAAACTGAAACAACAAAATAACTGTACGGCATGCGATTGCTTTGGGTGATAGCGAGATCGTTCCACTTGAGGCTCAGCGACCAGGGCCCCAACCGCAGAATGCTGGTAGCACGCCGCATAACTCACCAATGTGCCCTTGGTTAATATAGCGCAAGGAACAAAAAAACTCCCCTCATGGCCGACGGTCTGCCTTAGCTTCGCAGCGGGATAATTTTCAATTTACACCAAATGCTGATAATCCTCGACTAGCCCTTATTAGGCTCAGCTCCTAACAACCCGTCGCTCGTAAGTACATCCCCATCCAGCAGATACTTGCCTTCTACATTTGAGATGCTGCAGCAACAACCATTACTCGTGTCCTCGCAACGCTAGTGAGTACGGCGCGCGTGCTCTGATTGTAAGCGCCGTCGCGAGCTCGGGTGTTCTTCACCATCACCTATGCCCCCCCCTCAACCACCGGTTTTTGCCATACGCTTGAGCAGCGACATGTTCCACTCGACATTAGGAATGGCTGTTTTGACACCGCAGTGTACGACCACAGTGGGAGCATGGGGCGAAAGAGCCTTCAGGGTTACAAACATGAAGCCGAATGTGTCCTTGCTCATAGCGAGCATTTGACAATGCTCTAATGTCGACGCATTTATATTTACGTGATCTAACCCAAAAAACCTCCATTATGGATATTGGTCGTGAAAGCCTCCATGTTAAAATACTCAAGTAAACTGTGAATCCCGATACAGGAGTGAAAACTCCACATCCCTATGGTAGGAACCAGTGCATCCATAGCACGTATATAGTTTTAGAAGGATAGGTATGTGTATATAAATATGAAACTATTATTATAATCATCATCATCAATTCCCTCACTGTGGAATAATCTTTTAAAAAATACCATTCTTACAAACGCTGGCCTCCTAATGGAAAACTTGTTGAATTACGTCGACGTATAAGACAGCCAGGTTGACGTTTAAAAACTCCCCGTGCCATTGCTGACAAAGCATTTGAATAAATACTCTCGCTCCCACACCGAAGTAATGCATCAAAAATGTATCCACATGCCACTGGTCTCAGCGCCAGAGCTAAGACTCGTGGCATGTGGGTGGTGGGGGGGGTGTTGACTCAGTCCATCATCCCTCCGGGTCGCTAAAAAGAGTACCACTTTGTGGGGAAGTCAATAACGGTTTGGCATATGGACAGACTCGGCTCCTCGTAGAAATGTAATTTCCACCACTGGCTCAGGGCTACGATCCAGAAACGAGTGTCGCCTCGATGCTCACTTGCACAGGAAAACACTCCCGGAGGTACGAGGAAGTCACCGTGCCTACAGCCAACCTTCCTCTTCCATCATCCTCGCCAAGCGCATGTTCGCTTCATCAATCGCACCGTTGGCAGACAGGCGATAACATGCGCCCCGATTGGTCGATCGCACGGATCACTCCGGAGCTGGGCTTTCCCACCACAAGGCTCGAGTCTCGGTAAGGAGGGGTGGGGGGGGGTAGGCGAAGATTAAACGGATGAGAGCCGTCAAGCCGTGGGTGAAACAGTGCGGAGGAATGTAAGGGCCCGAGTTGATAAGAGCACTACACAGCGCACCTTTGTCACATTCCCACAAACGTACATCTATCTAAAACAAAAAACTATACTTTTTTATTTTACAAGCTAAGGCCCACTGAGCTATACAGCTCTTTTTCAGAAGCGACCTGGCCACAAATGATAGCTCAACGAAGTGGCTGATCATCGCGTGGGAATGTATGGCAGACAAAAACTCTGAACACGTGTTGATACTAAATGTGGAGGGAAAAACTGGAGCACCTGGAGAAAAATCCAAGCGACCACGGTGAGAACAGGCAAACTCCAAATAAACAGGCATCGTCAGGGCCAGGATCAATCCCATGACCTCCTGCATACCAGGCGAGGGAGCTAACATCTCGCCACCGTGTGCGTCTCTCAGCAGCCCGGACCTTCGTGTGTTCCCGCTGGACCAGTCACTACACTGTCTCAGCTAGTCCCCGTGGCTCTATCGCAATAACAACAAAATTCAGCAGTTGAAAAGGAACGGTTATAACAAAAAACAATTGCTATTTGAATTTTAATTTCTTAAACACGGCAGCGTATTTAAATTGATCAAGCGCATGAGCAGTTATCATTTTTGTAGCGCTACGAACTTCCCCCTGCACTAGCCGGGAGGTGCCATGTCGGTGCATCTGACTCGCAATGCTCAGATGAGCAGAGGCAGTGACCATCTCCTGTTTTCCATAATAAAGCTTTTTTTTAGTTAGGTCGCAGCCAATTAGTACGGTTTGGCACGTAAACAAAATGTGCCAATTAGTTTACTACTTCAGCCCACCGTGTGTTGGAGAGTGAACCCACAGCTGTGTCGGGTGATGGCGGGTTTAACGACACATTTATATTTATGAGATCCAACCCACAAAAAAAACATTATTACGGAGAATATTGGTCGCAAAAGCCTACGTGTTAAAATATCTCCTGTTTACCGCCCTGAGCCAGTGGTGGAAATTCCACATTCCTGTGGCGGGGGAAAGTCTATCCATAGGACAACCACTGGTGATGGTCTGAGTGAGCGCCTGCCCCAACCAGGAATTGAACTCGCAGACTTCAGCTTGCGAGCCGCGGAGCCACCTGGAGGCTTCAAATTTAAAATCCCATTTGAGGTTCACTCAACTCATCGTTCCTCAAAAACTGCTGCAGTTACTACGTTTTGGGAAGTCACGGCAGCTATGGCCCTGGCACAAGAATAGAATATCGACTCTCCGCCACTTGTTCAGAGCCGCGACTGCCCTCCCCGCTCGCTGTGGTGCCAAGCATTGACACAACGTGAGCAAACATTACCCACAATGGGCATGCAGGTTCACTCCGCAGGTACAAAACACGACTACAAAACGAGCTCTTTTGATGCAATCAACAGGCAATGGGGGATAAATGCAGCCACATTCTTGTCGTGTCCCCTTGCAAGTAACCGGCCACGTCAGCCATGTCTGGGGAAACCAAAGCTGCAGCTAGCTGGCCGAATTGTCACGATACCGGCCAACACGTGGCCACAGTTACACCTCCCGCCCAGGCCTCAGTTCTCCAAGGCTGCAGGGCCAGCGCTCCGTGTTGTTCTTCAGCTCAATGTCGAAGGACAATCCTGCGTCTGAAAGCGACGTCTTGCATAATTTAGCCACATCACACAATATCGACGTCGTCTGTTTACAGGAGACCCATATTTCAGATGACCAGGCGGGGCGTTTCCAGACAGCTGGGTATGACCTTGTCTGATACTGACTTTACCCAGAATATGGCCGTGCAATGAATGTGAAATGTGAACTGGTTGGCGTCGAGCCGCTGCCACCCTCTCTTGCCTGCGATGCAGGACGCATTGGCGCGCTTATACTGTCTGCAATGTATACAAGCAGCCGCCATAAAAAGTGGGGGGATACGCAGCAGCCAGGTGGAATCAGGAATATTCACCGGACCTCTGCTGGGCCAGCGCAGCTCACGGCCATCAAATGCCAGCGTCGTGCAGCGTTCCGAACAACTGCCCCAGGAGTCGGCACCGCCCATCGTTTGTCCACATCGGACCACAGCTACCCATCATCAGGAGCACCTGAAAAACCCGCTGGAAATTCCGCAAGGCACAGTGGACAGACCTGCGCCGGTAGAGCGTAGCATCGTCTGCATCCCGAGCACCGTCTCAATAGTGTGAAGCGTACCCGCGCTTTATGAGGGCACTGACAAAAAGCAGCCACCAAAGACCACAAACGCGTGGTGTTTATTCCATCTATACCCCATGCCTCGATGCTGAGTGTGCCGAGCTACTTTGACAATGTGAACAGTCTGGTGACCCGGAGGCAGCGTCACATCTGATTGACAGGCTCGACATCGTGCGGCGTTCCCGTTGGGAGGAACTAATCAGCAATGCAGATGCACTTCCGCGGCCGTCTGGAATGCTCTTCCTCCCGATTTTAGGAAGCTACTGGAGCTACGCACTTTTAAATTTAGATTTAAAACTAATTTCTTTAGAACTGATTGTTGTGCTTAGCTTGGTGTCCTTTCCCCCCGCACCTCCGATGAGCACGGTTGGCTACGTACGGTACAAAAGAAATTCAAAATACATACATACACACGTACAAACCCTTCACCGACAATCCCTTGGCAGCAAAACGATTAGAACGTGAAGATCCGCACCTGCTCGACGTGAGTGGCGGCAGCGGCAACGGACCACGACGGGGTGAGAGCTCTTGCCGCTGCGTCCTTCATTCACCTCGCTCGCTGCACCTCAGGGGTCGTCCTGCCACAGACGCAACAGCAGCAGGCAGCAGCAGCAGGGAAGGAACCAAGTTTTAATGAGGACAAACTCTTGCACCGAACACGGAGGAACTCATTATAGCATCGTGAATGACCCGACGCAGAAGATCCCTGACCTAGATCTTCCATGAAGGTTACGGGCAGCTACCCTAAAAAAAAACGCATTCGCACGAAAACCACGGCAGCAACAACAGCTGAAGCTTGATGATGCACAGTGTGGGGGCGACCGCTGCCAACACCCAGAACAGAAGCGTGGGACGTAAAGTGACTCAATGCCCGACTTGGTCGTCGCAGCAACACAATCCGCACAACTCCTGACGCAAATATCTGGCTCAACCGCCACAATGTAAAAAGTATAGTTGTTGCTCTACATCAACATCAGCCAAATTAAGACGATCGCTATCATACAAATATTAACAGTAAATATTGGCCCACTTACGAAGCATACAAGACCCAGGCAGCACATGCAGCCAATAAGTGTGTGCCAAGCATTTTCACGACCGCCCATCGGCCTCGATGCAGCGAGACTCGGGTTCAACTGGAAAGCCGGGCCCTAATTCCTGCGCTTGGGCACGAAGCCACTACCACCACCGACAGCCTGGGTTTGAATCAGGAGAGCTGGCCTTGAATAAGCCAGGTCACCTAAGCGCAGGCATCTGATATGCCCATGGAAGCAACAATGTTATTCCTGTAATATTCTGTTCATGAAAGCACCGTAAAATATACATTGATTTAAAGCTGCTGAAACATGTATGTACGGAGTGTTCAGTTTTCTAAGTAAAAAATAAAATCTCCGTAGTTAATGAAGCTTCCGACAAGCCTGACTGCACGCACAGATAAGCGCCGATGCATTAGGAGAAACTCTTAAGACCGCGAAATGAAAATCTCAACCACTTAACCCTCTGCGAGTTGGGCGTTCTGTTGCGCGAGCGAGGACACGCGTACATGTGGCACGTTGAAAAATAGCCGCCGATGGAAAATATCGATGTTGGAGACACGTTGCCATTTTACAATGCTTTAAGCCAAGACCTGAAGAAAATCACTTATTGATCTGGCTCTGCGCGTTCGTTTGTCTGAAGTCGATCAAATACATCAACGGACGCTCAAAAATCCCCCTTTATTAAATCTCACAAGAACCCGCTCACAAGTAATTGGTGAATGTTGAAATAATTCAAGAGATTTCATTAAGGCATCTCGCTCGGATACTGCTCATCACTTTGGGCTGAGCAGACCGTGAATGGAAATTCCACATTTCTAATGGTGGGTGCAAGTCCCCCTCTAGAGGACAACCAATGTTGAGTTTGGCAAAAAGTGGTACTTATTTTATCAACCCTTTGGGAAGGTGATGATCTGCACTTATGACCACCTGACCGATTTTACCGCTATGCCCGCAGCACCACCCAACCGCAAAGTACAGTACAACGTCGCATATCCGACCATCACACATTCACCCTGACCAATTAACCGCCCACATCCGGTGCAGTAATTGTGCCTGGCGCCATTGTCATTTCCAACAGACGTTCCCATAACCGACATCGTTCATACATTCGCCTATACCTCAGACCCCCAGCCAGTCGGATGCGTGATGTTGTCCCGTAGCAATCGTGCGATGAGTTTTCTGTGCTCCTGAGATGATGCAAGGGTCGGTGGATTTTTGCACGCTTCCGAGACTTCGAACCCCACCGGGCAGCGAGGCGTCCACGGAGGTGGCAATGCAATCCGGCGCGTTCATGAAGCCACGAACCCAAGCGAGTTGGACGTGCGACATTGTCCCGTAGCAAGTGGCAGTGAAAAACCGCTGAGTTCATAAATCCGCGAGTGCAGACCTCCCAGCATCGTCGCATTTGTACGCAACGGATTTTGTCGTGCCGGTAACAGAGGAGTGTGTTCACTTGCACTGAGCACGCACCTCTGTGGAAGGGGGGAAATATCCCAATGTGGGGCGGGGGGGGTAAAGGTTAAACCCCAGCAATCGCTTGCTCAAGCAACTGCTAGGGGGAAGGGCGTCCCCCCCTCACGCCATGCACCATTGGACACTTTTCTGTCTGCTCAAAACATTTTTTTGAATATTGCACATGCACCAGTGTGTATAGCGGTAATGTAGCGGTAAGCGCACTGCGCTATGAACCCGGCCACCCAGGTTCGATTCCCGCTCACGGCAAACACCAGTGACGAATTTCTGAACCGGTCCTGGGCCTCCGCTAGGTCGACTCAGCCTCAAATGAGTACCCGGTGCGATGCGTAAACATCGCCACTGGGGAGACAAAGGCGGTCGGGCGTGGTGCTGGCCACCCACCCCCTCGTGTACCCTTCTGGCCTTCATAGGTGCTCGCTAACAGCACTTGCCCCTACAGTCTGTTAAGGCTATATGGGGGATCTTTGATAGTACAAACTGGTTTGTGGACTTAGGAGGCTCGCACCGTTTGTTTCAACAGCCGCATTGGGGCCCTCCTTAGAAGCCTTCACACCAAGGGAGGCCTCCCTAAATAATTACAGTAGTTCCTCGGTTTACGATGCCCATCGATTCACGATATTCCGATGAATGATCCGCCTCCCATAGGATCCCCCCATTGTTTCTATGAACGATAAATGTTCGATTTACGATATCATACGGCCGCCAATTTTGGCCAATCGGAGCGCTCCTAAGTGGACTCAGCAGACCTTAGCCAATCCGCGACGCCCTTTTGAAAGGAGACTCTCCTTCCAAAAATAACGTTCTCCCACCCCAACTTCTCCATGAACCCCTAACGTATAAATATTTAATTGCTGCTCTATTTCTGCACCTTTTTATGTTCTGTTTATTCATTATTTATCCATGTTTCTATTAATATCGATGCTTCAATATGTTCTTATAACGTTTATTAAAATTGCGTGTTTAAATATTATAAACTATTGTTTTTAGGTTGAAAAAGGTTGACTTCCGATCGTCTTGGAACAAATTAAGCCTTTAACATGCGTTTCCTATATTCGATTAACGATAATTTCAATTAACGATGGTTCTCATGGAAACAAATTAATACCGTTAACCGAGGGACCCACTGTACTTTTAAATATCCTTTCTTGAGAGAGTCCACCATTGCTCACAGTAAGAATACGTCAGAGCATGCACGAAGGTGTCTCCACTTTACACGTCAATGCAATCTCATTTTTTATTAATTTTTTTGTTTCTTGTAAAGCATCGCAAAACTTTACCGTTTTTTCACATTTTTCATTTGATTTGCCAAAGGCTGAGATTTTTTGATTTGACGTTTTATGTTTTTTTGCGACTTGCCACCAATTTAACAAAAGTGCCGCCGCCGTTCGGGGTAAACAAACAAAAAGGCTCCGTGGCCTCCTGGTGCGATGTGAACAAGAATGTCACTAACGAGGTTCAACGACCAAAACGGTTTTCATCGGGAGCGATGTTTTTCAGCAACGTTCCTAATGCATGGAAACCATTGTCTGGTTACATTATTCCAAGTATAGTCAGCAGGGGACTGCCCCGCACAAAAAAAATCGTACGGCTCTTTCCTGACTCTATAGGCAAGGGACATCCATGAACATGTGGTATATTGAACGGTTATATGAATGCGAAGAATAAATGTCCTTCTGGAAATCCATCAGTCAGCAAAACCTCTCAGGAAGGTATAATTTCAACCGCTTGGGAAGTCCTTCCGCAGGCCTTTTATTACCACACTGCTTGGCGCATGCCAATAAAGTCAAATTTTTAATTAAAAATTTAGCCTGCATATTTCAACAAGGCCAAATATCTGGAAAAACAAATATCTAGAGAGCCTAATTTTTTTTTACGTGATCGCTGGTGATGGAGATGAGACCACCAGCACACGTTACCGCTGCAAAGTGCGGCCGCATAACGGGGCGGCTGACTGGATTTTGCAATCCACGTTTCTCGGCGGTGCCGACTACTAGGCGCTTCGACATGGGGGAATTATCGAGCCCCCCTCCGCGGATTCGCCCAGCAACTTCTGCAATGTCCCGATAATTATCACACACGTGCCAATGCCGCAGCTTAATCGCAAAAGCCGGCAGCCTCGTTGTTTGCAATGACACCCGCCTACACTGTCTGGATGGACGACATGCAAATAAGGCGACTTACCATAAGGCTCGCCGACGACAGTTAAACACGCGAAAAATTGCTCCGTCAAATTGAGTAATTGCCATCGCAAAAAACATTTGCACCCCAGGGTCTCTCGGCGATAAGGCTGCCGATAATTTTATTTTCCCATCACTGAAAGGCACGTCCATTTCAGGGGCATTTCGCGTCGCAATTAATCTCATTTGCCAAAGTGGCAAATCACACTCGATACTCACCGAGCGACCCCAGCCGCCAGTGATGGCCAAACGACGCTATCGCAAACCGGCATGACAAAACGTGCGGCGCAGCGAAGGATTTATCAAGAAGGATGGCTTAATGGAAGGATTACGTTCAAAGCCGAGCGTGCGGTTTACCGCTCCCATAATAGATGTTAGCGCGGTCACATCTGCATGAGCGCTGAGGGGCTGGCGGAGGCAAGTCGCGGGATTTAAGCCCCCACGATGCTGCCTCCGCCGCGTTATCTGCAGCGCAACGAATGCACCGAACCGTGAACCTCGTCTGAGGGATAGGAAAAAGCCAGAACGCAGGCAGAACCGTGGGTCCCCCATCCCGCTCGCGTGACCCGCACACGTGAGCGAGCGAGCAGCATCGCAGGCCTCCCGAGCGTGGACTTGGACCAAATCAATCCTCGCAGAGGTCTCCAGAGGTGTGGACTCGAGTCATGCGACTTGGACTCGAGTCAGACTCGAGTCATGATTTTGATGACTTCAGACTCGACTTGGACTTGCCTCATCTTTGACTCGACTTGACTCGGGACTCGAGAGCAAAGACTTGAGACTTACTTGTGACTTGCACAACAATGACTTTGTCCCACCTCAGAGGTGTGGACTCGAGTCATGCGACTTGGACTCGAGTCAGACTCGAGTCATGATTTTGATGACTTCAGACTCGACTTGGACTTGCCTCATCTTTGACTCGACTTGACTCGGGACTCGAGAGCAAAGACTTGAGACTTACTTGTGACTTGCATAACAATGACTTTGTCCCACCTCTGGAGGTCTCCGTCACAACGCGGCTGCGACACCGTAGCCAGACGAGGCCCCTTCACGCGACTCTCCTCTACATAGCGCCGGCCGAGCGATCTGTTGATCGCGGTTGACTGCGCGTGTTACCCAGGCCTGCATCTTTAGCGAATGTCACCGGCTCAGCGGGCTATATTTAACATGGAACATCACTCCTACGCCGTGGCGGCGGGGGGCAGAGTTCCCATTGTATCGCTAATTGCAGAGGAAAAGCAAAGGCATACTTCAAGGTTGTTTGTTGCCGAGGGAATGACATTCCTGCTGCCACTTACCAAGCCCCGGCGCCACGCTCTCCCCCCCGTTCCTCAATCACACAAAGCCCTCCAGAAGATCGATACACAAGCGTCAATTCTCCACATGGTCCGGCACGCACGCAGTACATGCACACCAATGGTGTACATTCCCTTTTGGCGGCGGCGTGTTTGCCACCTGTTGCGGAGGTTCAAACGGTTCGAATCTGGCAGCCGCCTTAATTGTTACTGCCGAGTGGATTAACCATAAAAATACTACGCGCCGCCCGCTTCACAGTTGACGTGGAAGATCCCGTGGTGTCATTTCCAGGAGTAGGCCACTGTGCAAGTCCAAATTTCCCAATGTATGTAGAACTTCTTTCGCGCCGTACGTAGCCAACCGTGCAAATCGAAGGTGCCAAGTTAAAAAGCTACCTGCAAATTACTCAATTTATGCACAGCAGCAATCTATGCCCTTTACTGGCAGACGAATAGTCATTTACAGGCCAGGTGACAGTCACCAGCTGTCCCTGGTGTTCGAGATGAGATGATGTTCAGTTCTCCGAGACTCGCTTGGGTATACAAGGCGCTATACCAAAAATCATTATCGCTGTTGTTGGGTGCAGTGCTTCTCCGCAAGCGCGTATCAAGGCGAACCACCGCAGGTGAGAGTAGGTTGTGAGCCCAGCCGATTTCGGCTCCCCTCTGGGGATATATAGAATACACCGGGGTATCGTGTTTGAGGACGTGTTGGCTTAGGAAAGGCCCAGGGCTAGGTGGAGATGCCATTTCTGCCGGCGACGCCGTACGTATCCTGCTCGACACGCCGTCATCCACCGGCACGCGAAGCCGTGCATCTCTCCGAGCTGCGTCGCACCAGTTCCCCCCGCGTGCGACGAGCTGCCCTTATAACCAGCCGCGTTCACTGCTGGGAGATTGGGGCAAGGCGGTGGCGCGCAGACGGTTCGATCTCTCCATCGCGCGCACCGTCCCTGTTGAGCAGGCGGGGGTCGGGGGGGGGGGTAACGGGATTAGCCGGTGCAGCAGAGGGCCTTGTATAAACGGGCCACGCCCCGCACGGCCGGGGATCGGTGCTCCGGCACAGGTTTTTCCGAAATACCGGCCCCCCACCACACCCACCCCCACACCTCTGCGCTGCCTTTTCAATCGGCCAGCAGCAGCACACCACCTCATCAATGGTGATTTACCTTTGTTGGTAAAAGCGAGAGCAATGGTGGGAATTTAAGAGCGGCAGTAAAAAAGGGCAAAAACCCCAGGGCCTGCCCAGGACACGCTGCTGCTTGCGGGACGATGTCGCTCGGCTGGCCTGAGAACGCCTGGGAATTCCCCAGGGAGAACTAGAGTCTGTGTATAGTAGTGTATAGTGTAGTGTATAGTGTAGTTTATAGCAGTGTATAGTGTAGTGTATAGTAATGTAGTGCTGGAGTCTGTTACCAGGGAAAGGAAGGTCTGGACCGTCCGACTCAACATGCCACCGCCGCGAACCTCATCGGCACAAACGAACCGACTAATGGAATGGAACGGACGTAACAAGGCCATTATCTTACAATGAGCTTAATATGTACTGAACGTTGTAATGCACGCAAGCGACTTCCAGACGAACATGCCACAAAAGCAGGCAGTAGAGATAAAGACAACAAAGGGACTATGCTGAAAATTCCACAGGATGCCATTAAAATGAATTTCCACCGCTGGCTCAAGGCCCCCAGTTGAGACTGGGACCGCCAATGCTCATTTGAGCAATGAGACACCGAGCACTGCCTTGGTGTAGACCAGGAGGATGGAAAAAAACCTGCGGCTCTATAAGGACTGCTTCGTGTCTTTATTTATTAAGCACCGCAGTCTCGTATTCGCCGCGGTGGTGCATTGCAGCTCATGAAATATTGAGGGTTGTTTTTTCTTTTTTACCAAATTCTAAAAAAAAAGTCTCTTCTTGTGATTTTGGTTTCCCACCCCCACGGTGTAGACCCTCGTTTAAGCCGACTGACGGATGCCAAATCCAATTGTGGTAGTCTCATAGGTCGCATAGCTTCATAAACCCGTCGAAACATTTAATCAATAGCAGGGGCCCGTGGTGTACAGTGAACTCTACAACTATTATTCGCTCGATCTCTCCGGCGTTATCTTTCTGCTCCAGAGGGCCATTGCCTGAAACGTCACCTATTGACACACTCTTTCCCTCTTCAGGACGGTGTTTTCGACGAACATGCGGCGTTTTTGTCGACAGAAATCCTGGCTACTCTCAGCTATTTCTTGCCATGGTCAATGTGCAGAGCCCTGAAGTGAACCCATGTGAGAGATGATGACAGCACAACGCAAAAAGAGAACAAACGCTACGCCGACTAACCGTAAGACGTTAGTGCTTGTAGAACAGCAACAAAACCCCTCACAAATCTTACACAAGCACAGCCCAAAAAGCACGGCACACAGTACAGTATTTTGTTTTTGAAGGTATTTTAAAAATGCCACCGCAGAGCGGGTTGGTGGCATTTGAGGAAGGAATTTTTGTGGAGAATACTGGCAACAGGGTGACTCGTGTGAGCGCGCGTCCGCACGTGTGTTTGCGTGCTTGTGCGTGCGTGTGGGGAGCGGTGGTGTAGCGGTTAGCGCGCTGCGCTATGAACCTGGCGACCCGGGTTCGATTCCCGCTCACGGCCAACACCAGTGAGGATTATCTTAATCGATCCTGGGCCTCCCCTAGGTCGACTCGGCCTGAAATGAGTACCTGGTGTGATGTGTAAACATCGCCGCTAGGGAGACAAAGGCGTCCGGGCGTGGTGTTGGCCACCCACCCCCTCGTGTGCCGTGCCGGCCTTTATAGGTGCTCACTAACAGCACTTGCCCCTACAGTCTGTCAAGGCTATACGGGGGATCTTTGTCTTTATCTTTGTTGTGCATGTGTTTGCAGAGGCAGCCAAGGGGGAGAAAGCAGAGCCTGCCAGAGAACCGGCCACCACCGTAAGCGCCATACCTCCCTTCGCTGGCCAAACTGGCAAAAAAGAATGGGAGCTGTCAAGCGACGGAGCATCAGAATGGAGCCGGCGAGAAATCACCCCCAAGTGAGGAGCTCGCGCCTGAGTTCCAATTCCAAGTGGCTCACATGGCGGAGCCTAAACAGACCGAAGAGAGTCGGTTTCGGCAGACGCAACGTCTCGCATGAAATCATTCGACGGCGGGGGGGGGGGGGACTTTGACGCAACCTGACCAATGCGCTCGTCAGGAGAAGCAAACCGTGGATCATCTTTCCTGAGAAGCCCTGCAGCGCCACAAGGGCACTCATCATGATTTGGCAATGCCAACCACCTGAAGCAGTGACCCTGTGCGGAATATCGGGGGGAAAGACCACCGCTATAGGTTGGACAGGAGGCACGATGAAGAAGAACCGTGAATGCCTCTCGCGTTCGGCAATCCTTGCCGGGAGAAGGAGCTCTAACGTGGTCGTTGGCAAGCTCAGGGAGGTGAAACCGAGCAAGGGCAGCGAGCTGGCGCTGCTGCTGGGTTTTAATTCAGGCGGCTGTCATGAGATTAAACTGGGTTCTCAAGTGTGGCGAGAGTTGATGGTTTCTGCCTGGTCATGGATTCACGCACAATTCATTAGTCACTTAATTCTGCGCATTCCAGGTCTTGTAATGAGTGAATAAATATAAATTAGGTTGGTGTGAATGTCATGTGTGCTCAATACCTCGCGATGTGCCGCCCATGGAGAGTTCCGTGATGCCATGTGCACAATTCTCATACGACTGGGAGATAATAATAATACAATATTTACACGTTGGATATGAACACATGGGGGAAATAAATAACGACCTCTGTGATAACATTGCCAAGCCCTTCCGTGTGATCGAGCCGTTGGCAGCGGTACACACAAGTGCAGACAACAACAACTCAGACGACCGTGGACACTCACTGCCATGAAGAAGCCTCCAGTGCCTGGAACGTCGCCAACAGTATCATTGTTTTCTCTTTAGGGGAGTGTTATTGACAAACGCGTCGAATTTGTGTTATTTGCAATAACATTATCTGCTGCGAACCGAGTGAGGTTTATCTTCACAGTAGCTCTAATGTGCGCTTCTTTGATTTACTCTCTCACTCGCTTAATCTATATACAATATTTTATTTTAAAAGTTAAGGCCAACCGAGCTATGTAGCTCTTTTTCAGAAGCGGCTTTGCCACAAATGATAGCTCAACGAAGTGGATTATCGCGTGGAAATTTACAGCAGGCAAATACTCTGAACGCGTTTGATTCTAAATGTGGAGGAAAAAACTGGAGAGGGCCCGGAGAAAAATCCACGCAAACTTCACATATGCAGGCGCCAGGGTCGGGATCGAACCCACGGCCTCCTGTACACACCAGGCGAGGTAGTTAACATCCCACCACCGTCACGTGAAATCTCCACGCAAACGGGGCATTCACACTTCTCTTCCGCTTTCTGCGTTTGTCTGCAACAACCTTCCTATAAACTGCGAATGCACGCGACGCATCCCGCTGTTCCAATTCCAGAATAGGCGCCTATCCTGCATCTCCATTGGGTGGCCCCGAAGCCAGTGGTGGAAATTACCCATGACTATGATAGTGGGTCAGTCTATCCAATGATTAACCGCTGCACACTCTTCTGCTGCCCCTCATAGTCTGGAACTCTCTTCACCCCAAGCCTCCCGTGGTGTTGACTCCCTGCCCCCCCCCCCTCTTCAAGTGCAGGCTCAGGGCCTTCATTTGTTTCTCCTGCCCGTGACTTCACTTGCCTCCCATCAACAAAATAAACACGGCCTACATTGCTCCAGCTCGCAGTGTCCCCAACTAGGTGGGGCAGCGGTGAGCCCAATTTACCCTCCCCCCTCTTCGAAAACCCAGGGGACGCAGAGTTTTGGGGACTTATGTCTGTGGAGTTTCTGTACCCCCCCACCCGCCGCCGCCTTTCCCACGTTCGCGGTTTGTGCTCCGTTACCGGTCTTGCGTTGGAAAACGATAATAAAAAAACATTTACAAAAAAGAAAGATATAAAACACTCCCAGTGTTTCTGCGCAGTGTGTGGATAACCAGCGGTCGGTCGAATGTAGGACGCTGGATAAATATAAAAGTGCCGTGCAGAGTGGCACCGTCGTCATCACCATTCATTATTTATACCGTTAAGCCTCCTGAGCGCTACCTCTCAAGGTGCCAGAAGAAGGGAGGATTTCAGATAATTACTTGGCGACGAAGTATTTTGTACGTACGTAAGTTGAACTTATGTCGCACCGTAAGTAGCCAACCGCGCTAATCGGATGTGTGGGGGAAGTGATTGGAGAACATTGACAACTAAACTTTTTTATGTTACCAGGTAAGGCCCACTGAGCTGTATACAATGCTCAAAAACAACACAGTACTGACAACAAATGATAATAAGCCAAATGGAGAAGCTAAACTGTGCTCAAAGCTACTCTCTTTCTTTTGTCCACTTCATTAGAGTTATTTTCAAGATCTAGATATCTACAAATAATGTATTTAATTTCATCTTACATTGATCAACGTCTGGTGCATTACGAATATTTCTGGGCGAGCTGATCTACAACGCTTTGTGCCAAACATCAAATACCACTTCGGCAATTCAGGAATATTCTTAATGTTGGCGCTACGCCTCTCTAAATCAAATTAACGCCAAACCGCTTGCGCGTTCCGAGATTCAGCTGTGAACGGGACACTCACCCTGCGACTGGTAATAGCCTCGGAACAGGAAAAGGTTTTAATTGCCTTTGTACCGCCAGCAATGAGTCACTGCGATTAAAAACTGGAACTTTTTAATTCAGCTAGAAGTGGTCATTATGTTAACGCGGGTAAAAAAAAAAATCCCGCTCGACTCAATAATTACGACAAACAGAAACTCTTGGCATTTCCGCAAAGCGTCCGGATCGTGTTGATTATACGAGTAACGATTGTGCCAAACCCCTATATTTAAGAAGCACAAGCACCACAGCGGGTGAAGGAACCAGCCGAGTGGTGAGAGTGCGTGCCGAGCCGATTCACAACGGTCCGTGGGTTCAAACGCCCGCGGCCGCCGGTGGAAGAGCGCATCACCAAAGCGCGCCGCAGGGGGTACGTGAAAGATCACGCGAACGCCTCCCACGCGGGAAGAAAAAAATAGAAAATCGTGCAACGAAGACGCGAGGGCGCATTGATTGGGTCATCGGAGTCGGAGTCGTTAGGCTCACGGAGGCTGTGCGCGGTGTCACGGTTAGCGCACCGGACCTGGAATACAGTGGTAGCCCACTTCGATCTCCTGGCGCAGGAGCTGAAATAATGGTGCAAGTTTTTTTTGTATCCTTCTGCCTGTCCCACACCATGGCACACGGTTGGCTACGTCGGTGAGAAAGAAGGTCAACATACATGCGGCTGTATAAATGGGCACACACCAGAAGCTAGCAGCTCTGCAGGTCACGTATGGAGGTCGAAAGTGTGGGAATTTCCACCTCTTTAAAGACAAACAATTTACAAAAATGCTACTAAAACTATTTTTATTTTACCAGGTAAGGCCCACTGAGCTATATAGCTCCTTTTCAGAAACGACCTGGCCACAAATGATAGCTCAACGAAGTGGCTTATCACGTGGACATGTATAGCAGCAGCAAAATACTCTAAACGCATGTTTCTAAATGTCGAGGGGCGAACCGGAGGACTCGGAGAAAAATCCACGCAACCACGGGGAGAGAGAGACACGCAAACTCCACACATACAGCAGCAGGCGTCAGGGTCAGGATCGAATCCACAACCTCCTGTATACCAGGTGAGGTAGTTAACATATCCTCACCACCGTAGTGCCCGACATCTGGCCGGGATGGATGAGTAGACCAAATACCCTCTAGAGGGCGCTCTGTAGGGCTTCCCCTAGTGGAGACACTTCCGCAAGGAGTGCCGTGCGCAAGCAATTGCACGGCTGCGCCTTTAGCTTTCCTCATGCTCACGAGACACGCTTTGGGTGGTGCCGGTAATAATCTATCGTTTAATACTCGAGGGAAGTAGGGAATGTAACAAACGCACACCTGGTGTATCAGTTTTGTAGATAGTTAATTGGAAAATGTTAATACTCGAGTGACCATGTATTCACACCGGCCACGTGGATCGTGTGGCCTGATGCAGGCCTGATGCTGTGTCTTACAGATATTCAGAACAAATGTCTTGCCATCAAGTATGCATTGCTTACGTGCAACGCTTATGTAGCTATGAGTGCATTCGTGCTGGAGAAGAAACCTCACAAATAACGCGACTGGCATGGACATTTTTTGTGAAAATAATAACAAGTTTACGTAATTATAATTGAGCACTCTTTAGTATCGGAGCCATTATTATAGTGCCAAGGCCATCACTTGGGTTGTCATCCCAGACAGCGCAGGAATTACCACTTGTGTTCGGGTGGCAAGAATGAATTTATACTGAGGTCTGGTGCTGGTGTTACCGTGTTTTGATACACCTAGTGCTGACAGAGAAATATGTTTAGGCTTGGTCTGTTGAAAAGGTAAAGGTAGCAGCCCCAGCTAATACAAAGGCACTGTGTTTCACAGCCAAGGAAAGTCTGGCTGCAGGGGACAGTGTCGCCATGTGGTTTGACCCAAAGTGCCCGAAGAACAACCACACACACGAGGAGAGACTCCACGAAAATGGCTCAATAACCAGAAAGGGACTTGCGTAGAGTCTTTTAGAAGCCTTGTGTTGCCATGGCGATGGATGTGTGCCCCATGTGTGTGTGTGCATAGACGTGGCGTAGTGGTTCACGCGCTGTCCTCCGAACCCGGCAACTCGAGTTCAATTCCTGCTGACGAAAACCAACATCGGTGACTATTATCTAAACTGGCCCTGGGTCTCCCCTAGGTCGACTCAGCCTTCAATGAGCACCTGGTACGGTGTGTAAACATTGCCACTGGGGAGACAAAGGCGGTCGGGCGTGGTACTGGCCACCCACCCCAACGTGTGCCGTGCCAGCCTTGATAGGTGCTCGCTTTAGAGCACTTGCCCCAACAGTCTGTTAAGGCTATATATGGGATCTTTGTCTTTGTTTGTACACACAGCATTAAGTACACACGGCATTAATGCAATTGTACGTCACTGCATCACCCCTCTTAAGGTAATTGCTGTGTTTTTTTGTTGTTGTGACATTTCTCAAAAGGCCATTAGAATTTAAATAAAAATTGCCAACATTAAAATGATCATTTGAATGAGCTGCAACCATAACGGTGTCTGTCATGATGCAATCTATGGGACCTTTGATGCTTATTTGGCGTTTGATCATCTTAACATACCTGTTTTATTGGCAAAAAGGGTAGAACCAATGGGGGAGGGGGAAGGGGATCTTTGTCTCTGTGCACGGCCGTGCCCGCGCCTGAAGGCCGAGAAGCTACTCGTGCCACGTCAACACGACAGGTCAACACGGCGGTGCGACACGTGGAAACGCGGTCACGTGGGCCTGACAGAGGCTGTTCTGGGGTTCCAAAGGGGGCAAATTTCACCCCCCCCCCCCCATTTAGCAGCCACCGCTGCTTCAGCACCTCCATCCCTGCACTCAAGCTTCGTGGAGCACTGCTCTCTCTCTCTCGCACGTCCGTTCGTTATGTGGGGAAGAATGAAAATGTTAAGCCAAAGAGTTAGTCATTGTCGCTTAGGCTTGTGCTCATTAGCGAATCTAACAGGGACCAAGTCAAGTCTCCCCCCACCTGCCCCATCCCATCCCACTCTGAGCGAAGCTCAGGGGGCTACTCGAAAGCGATTCGACGCTGGCTCGAGTGAGAACCATCGCTGCAGCGTCGCAATTATTTTACGCTCATTACCACTGCGGAACGCGCTGCTGCGGGCCCCACCACCTCGGGGCGGTTGTTCACAGCACGTGACGTGCAAGGAAACAAGGACCCCTGCTGCACCACCTGGAGGAGGCATTTGCAGCAGACAACACAGCGGGGGGGGGGGGCTAATGCAGTGGGGGGGGGAAACGACCGCATGGGACGCGGAATTTTATAATCATCTCATTTGCACAAATTCGACTGCGTTTGTTGGGATTTGTGTCACGTGACCAAGGGAGGCCAATCGTGAGACAGGGTCATGGGCGTTAAACTAAAAATAAACTAAAGCCACAAGGCTGGTTTCATTTTGAATATTGCTGCAAAAAAGGTCGAAAGTTCAAATCACGGTGAGCAGGTGACCTAGCTTGCTCGTGCCTCCGTGGCTGTGCGTGGTTAACAGGGCTTGTTCTGGAGAACTTGTTCTCCTGCTACAGGGATGCGGAATTCCCACCACTGACACAAGGCCACTGGCAAAGAAGAGCACCGCCCCATACTCACTTGAAGCAGCACGACACTGTCACAAAGGGCATCGTTATTATTCACTGCAATTCGTGGACCGACCGTTAAAAAAATAAAAAGAGCTCTGTGGGAAGGGGGCGAGTTGGCGCGTAAAATGATCGGTGTGCTGAAATTTCTACAGCACCGCTCTGTATTTACACCGTATGGCCTGCATTTAACGTAGGACCCATCATCACCACTATTAATCTACTGCCGGATGAAGGCCACCGCAACGGCCCTGCCATCTCTCACGATACCATCCAGTGTGTTTACAACTCCCATTAACTCAGTTAAAGTGATGTCCCTGCTCAAACGAGCATTCAAGCGGTGCTCATCTCCTGTTCGTGGCCCTGAAGCTGGTGACGGAAATTCCACATCCCTCCAATGGGGGCGAATCTATCCGAGTTCGGCACAAGGTGGAGCCGATTTCATCGACCACAGAAGGATGAGGGACTGAGTCAACCCCCCCAACCGCGCCTGCAAACTCGCAACGCTCCGATCGCGAGCCGCGCGCTCTGCCACCAAAGCCACCCGGGGCCCTCTAACTGGGACCCATCGATGTTGAGGGGCCACGGCCACGGCCACGCAACGGGGATGCACGGGAAGATAAGGGACCTCCCCTCCCCCCCACCCCTTGAACACCACCAGAGTCCCCGGCATGAACGGGGACCCATTGTCCTTCATCCCTGCTGTGAGCGGAAGTCACGACATCCGTTTTCTGCGGTGCTTGGAGCTGATCCGGAGGGGGGGGGGCGTTGCGGGGAAATATCGGGAGTGGAAATAGCGACGGCGTGAGTGCCCATATGTTGAACTTCTTTCGCACCATACGTAGTCAACCGTGCTAATCGAAGGTGCGATTAGCCAACCCCGAGTGCTGCATGGCCAGCCACGAGTGATGGGGCACTACAGCCAGGATGCGTGCTGACACAAGGTGACCCGCCGGGGAGGGAGATCGGGGAGGGAGGTCGCATGCCGAACAGCGGGTTGTGGGATGGGCACGGAGCGAGGGGGTGGGGATAGATACCTTCAGTTAAAGCATTCTTGAAATTCATACTTCACACCTGCGGCTCTCTGTGGAGCCAAGGAATGTTTGCTGGGTTTTTATTTAATTTTTTACACGGCCGCCGTTGACCAAACGCACGCGAAGAAAAGCCACAACCTTGCGTCCGACAACAGGTTCCTGTTGCGTGTAAATGTCGGACGAGCCGCAGGCAATGAATTGAGAATTTGGTTTCGTCACCCGGAGACGGCGGTTTTTCGATCGCCGCGTTATCACCACGGTGATCGAGCGATCTGCAGGAACATTTCGCGCGTGTCAACCATCGAGGCACACGACATGGCGCGAAGTCAATAACGAAGTTGTGCAAATTTCGATTTCAAGAGCCGACCTCGGATTCAATGCAAAAAGACGGCTGGGTGCGCATCAAGCACGGCAAACAACCACAGCAAGTTTCACCCACAAGAAAGACAGCCTCAACTCAATGCAAAGAGCTAATCCATGCTAAACAATGCAGGCTGCAATTCCGGATTCAGAAGCGGCAACAGATTGTACGGACTCTACACACAGAATTGAACTCGTGTATATTCCTTACAAACAGCCTCTGTTATAGTCTCCCTGTAATTTGTCCAATTGGCTGGTATAGCATGAGAAGTGATCAAATGTGAAATGCCCCATAGAAAGAAATATTAAAGGATGATGATGAAGATGATGATGATGTCTGGTGTAAATCAAATAGAATCGTTGACCGAGTAAGAATCAGAAAAGTGCTCGTGTCTCCATATTTACACAAAGACAAATATCTCCCCCCCCCACCCCCCGCCCATATAGCCTGCTAACAGGCTGTTGGGGCAAGTGCTGTTAGCGAGCACCTATGAAGGCCGGCACTGTGACACATGAAGGGGGGGGGTTTGGCAACTTTTACACATCACACGATGCAATGATTTACGGCTGAGTCGACCTAGGGGAGGTACAGGACTATACATAATTTGTCACTGGTGTTGGCCGTGAGCAGGAATGGAACTCGGGCCGCCGAGTTCGTAGCACAATGGCGCTCACCGCTGCACTGCCGCTCCCCATACTTACATCAGTGTGAGAGCACACTCATCTCCAATGGTGGTGACCTGGAACCAGTGGGAGGAACTTCCCCATTCCTTCGGTCGGAGCCAGCAAATCTCTATCAAAAAACCATCACCGACTTCCCACAAAGCGGCAATTGTTCTACACATCTGACAATGATGATGGACCGAAAGTTGTCCCCCGATGGTGGATTTAAAGCCTCCACATTGCGAGCCAAGAACACATTTTCTCATTGCATCACTTCCCTCAAATTCCCTCTTGGTTTTCTCATCCCATCAGGCTGGCCTCATGAAACAAATGTGTAAGTAAAAAAAAAGTACAGTAACAATAACCGAGTCGGATAGAGAGGACCTTCAGAATGCTGGACGTTTGGCGCTTTTAATAGCGCACATCCAGAGGATGGCACGAAGCGCTGAAATGTCTGCAGAGGGAGAAGCGCTATTCACAACGACATTACTTCACTGCACGCTCCACCCGTATTGATAGCATGCCCCCCCCCGCCCCGGTAACACTACGCCAGCGCAAGCTCGTGTTTGACAAGGCACCCTGGAAAGGGCTACCCCCGGGAAACCACGTGGCGTCTAACGCAATGCAATTTTACTGACAGCACCGTTGAGCGAGGAGCGGTTGGTTGGGTTTAGAGAGCACCCCCCCACCCATACACCAAGCTCAGGGTGGCCAAGTTGAGTACAATACCGCATCTTATTTAGAGCAGGGGCGGGGAGAAGTTTACATTATATTCTTGCGTGTGGCAGTAATATACGTTCAGCAGCCAAATGCCATCGGGGTCTGCGCCTAGCCACGATGAGAGGGCTCCAGGAGAGAGAGCTCGTGTAGATTCGCTGTTTCTCCTCCTCCATTGACGGAGCACGCGGACTACAGCGGTTTACCGTATTGTCAGTGGCGCGATGGTGAACGCACGGCGCCGTGAACCAAAGGCCCCGAGTCCGTTTCTCTGCTCACAGTTAAGATCAGCGTCGAGTGATATCTTGACACCAGTCCTGGGCCCCACGCTTGATTCAACCCGCTCTGACCGGTGGCGACGTACGGTCAAACAACCTCCGATAACCAACACACGTCACAAGGAAATCTTCATCAAGCAGGGGGCTGACAAAGGCCCGTGCATGATCAATACAAATATCTCAACTGATTGTGAGGTTCTGCTCATTTCCGTTGGTGACCCTGAGGCAGTGATGGAAAAAACACATTCTCATGATGAGGGCCTATTCTATTATAGCAAAATTTAAGTTGACTTCCCACACAGGAGAACTCGTATTATTAATGCATGTGTTGAATGGCTATGTAGACACGCAAGTGAGATTTAAAAGCACAAACCTTCTGCCCGGGATTGACTTTCTGCCACAATACTACCCTGTGACACAATACGGCCCAGCAGAAAAGTAAAAAAATGGGATGGTTTATCATGAATCTAACATGTTATTCACCTGTTGTAATACCTTATTCCCTCGTTATTCGTGAGGGATACGTTCCGAAATTTCTCGTGAACAGCAAATTTCGCTCGTAATTATATTGGCCAATGAAAACCTTTTGAATGATTTACCTGAAATAAATATTTAATGAAGCTATTAAATACATGAAAATTATCATAACACAAAAAAACTATTGGTGAAAATAAAAATAAGTAAAAAAAATAAATACATCTTGCAGGGTTTATCCACTTCTTTACCCACATTAACTGCCGATGGGCGAACTGCGGTGACCCCATTGACACTGCTGTAAGAGGCGTCTACTCGTACAGCGGAGCTCAAAACGACACAGAAGCCTCGACTGAATTGATCGACTTGAACAAATCGCAAGAGGACCCCCCTGCTTGGAATGAAAGGTATTCATATTGCGCTTCTCAAATCAACGATGTCACAGCAGGGCGCAACGCGGCGGCGGCGTCTGCGCGTTGAGCATGCATCTCATACCACAACGCAGCTGGGCCCATTGCGATATGCCAGCCTGTGGTAATAAGAGGCCAGGGCAGTGCGGTGTTATTAATATCGAACCCACAAGATTTGATCAATTCAGTAGCTCGGGCACCACGGTGGCGAGATGTTAACGAGCTCACCTGAAACACAGGAGGTTTGTGGGTTCGATCCCGACCGTGACGTGTCTCTCTCCCCGTGGTCGCGTGGATTTTTCTCCGGGTCCTCCGGTTTTTCCCTCCACATTTAGAAACATGCGTTTGGAGTATTTGGCTGCTATAAATGTCCACATGATGATGAGTCAACTTCGTTGAGCATATCATTAGTGGCCAGATCACTTCTGAAAAAGAGCTATATAGCTCAGTGGGCTTTACCTGGTAAAATAAAAGTTTTAGTTTAGTTTCTAGTTTACAAGAACTAGGCTACACGCTCGTGACGTACGGTTAGAGCGCCTGATAATGAGAAGATTTTCGAGTTCAACCGCTGGGCAGAGTTCAACTCAGCTCATCACCCCCCCCACCTCGCACTTCTGGGCTTGATAAAAATGAACAACACATTGTGCGAGGTCAAAAAACACGGTCGTACCACGGAGTATGGAGCAGACCGAACGAATATGGAACTTCCAACGCTCGCTTAAGGCTGTCGGCGTAGACGAGCAAGCCCCCGCCCCCCGCCGTTACTTGCCCGATGGAGATGATGATGTGACTTCCAGTTGAAACGATTCCCACTTTTTTGAACCAAATGAAATGTCACCTGACACAGTGCATTAGAGCAATCTATACCTCGTGGTGTGGATTTCGTGCAATGTAAGTGAAACCCGATGCAAATACTCTCAGAGCAATAACCTTTGAGATCCCTAATCACTGTTGATACAAGGTTAAGTCGGAGTACACAAGCGCACAATAACACCAATTAGCATTTGACAAAGTGTGTTGCTTCAATTAACGTGGCTTAATGTGTTTAATGTACAGAAAATTACCTGTTAAAAAGAATTTCATTTCGAGATGAGGCGTGCATTTCGTGCTTCTGCTAATCGAGAAATTTGAATCTGTAGCATTGTCTAAACTCCGCTGCCTCCTGGCCAAGCTCTGGATATTTAAGCTCTTCTGTATTCATTTCGAATTAGCGCCGTTCTTCCCTTTGTGGCCGTGCGACAGTGGAAGTTTGCATCACACCAGCCGGTCAACACTTCCTGTGTTGAATTAGCCGAGGACGGAGGCAATCCGAGGTGTGTCAAACCACAGGGCTGCATCGCACCGACGGAACTCTGTAAGACGATTCGGGGGTGAACGCGAAAAGAGACGGGCGGAGGAAACGGCGCGGAGATCGTTGGAGAAGAAATCGTGCGTCGAGCAACAGGAGCACGGAAGCGGCAAAGAGGAGGGTCGATGTCCGCCGATCCACAACCGTGGAGCGAGTCTGTACACATCTAAATCACAACAAAAACACAAAGTCGTACCTCGGCAAATCGACTCTTAATTGCTCCGATGAAGTGGAGAAAATACCGGTGCTCACACTTCATTCAACAAGTAAACGCTGCCCTTTTCAGACGTGAAATTCATGTCGGGCACCGCGCCAAAGTTCCCCGAGCAGTTCCATCGCTGCAACGGTTGCATCCACTGGCAGAGCGCGGTGACATCACTCAAGGTGCTACGGTCATTCAATAGCCCGTTTTCTCTTTTCATGATGCTTCAAAGCCATATCCGCACCTCCGATTAGCACGGTCGGGCTACGTACGGTGCGAAAGAAGTTCAACATACATAGTACATATTGTAAAGCCAAGGTACACACTGCCCTAGGTACATATTTACAAGAGCGGGACTATTTGTTTGCGTATTTGCATCTTCTTTTGTATATATATATAAGAAAGAACACCCTTGTGACTCATGAGTGAATTCCTTCGACCTTTGTGAACGTTGTTGTCACAGGATCTTTTAACAGCAGAACGTTCATGCTGACGATCCTCTGCTATATAAAAACAAAAATCCTGAAGGAGCTTAAAACGCAAATGCATTTGTGCTTGTGACGCCATACCTGCAGAGCTACGACGTAGCCACTTGGTGGCAGAACAACAAGTTTGCCGACTTACATCACCGTACTTATTTTGAGTGTTGTACCCTAGTTCAGTTAAAGGTGCGGCCCTACAATTGGCCTACTCGTCCATGCTGGTCAGACCTCCTGGAAGAGCTCAATTAGGAGTTGGCCAAACATCCCAAGCGGGATCCTTCACCAAACACAATTCCTGAGCTGAATCGTGGCTTACGATAAACAGAGGACGCTGTTGTTGTCGTCGTTATGCGATGCAGTCGCCCTCCAACAAACAGCGGAGGGACAGAGGAGCGCCGGGCAGCTAAAACACAGCGAGTGAGGAGCACACGTGGTGCAATCAACCAGTCATCTCAGTCAACTTACATCACCTGGGTCTGTCCCGTGACCTCCTGCCAGCAGCGAGCCTTCGACACTTCACTTGGTGTCAATAGTGCACCCAGCCTGGCACAAGCGAACAACAGTTCTTGTAATAGTATCCAGCTACCGTCCGCTGCGGTTTGTCTACCGTCGGCTTGCGGTCGCGTAAATTTGCAAAGTTGTGTGCACAGTTGGCATTTCCAAGCACGCGTGGAATGTTTTTTTTTGTTGTTGTTTCTTTCCCAGGCAAAGGCCTGCCCGACCTGAAACCAGAGTGTTGCCCCTTGGGCATACAAGCAGCACAGTTGCTGGCACAGACAGCTGGCGAGAGAGAGCGAGAGTGGGAGGGAAGGACCGCTGGGGAAGGGAAAGGGAGAGCCAGGGAGACGGTGGTAACGACACCCAGCTTTCATTGGCACATGTTTACAGCGAACACCAAGACACTACTTTAGTCATTCGGTGAAAAGCCAAAATGTGTCCCCACACTCCGTTTACGGCTACGAGCCAGGAGAGGAAATTCTCCGTTGCTGTGACGAGGGCTTGTAAGCTCCACAGGACAACCACAGTAGGCTTGCCAATGGTGGAACGAAGTTGTGCCTGAGTTGATTGCCCAGAGGAAGGCACGTTGAGATGCGTCAACATATCAATAAGTAATTACAAATCCACGCGACGCTCACAATCACCAAAGTCTGCACACGAGATTCGATCGCTTGCAATTTGTGCCCATTTTTTTGCTCAAACGTACACTCATGTTACAATGAACCTGGCGGAGGGAACAAAACGGTGTCAACTGGACGGAGAAACACAAACGAGACGGCGAAACAAAGTAAAGTTAACTGAATCATGACCCCCAAATCATCAAATCGCTGATGGCTATGGCCGGAGGGGTGGGTGGATGAGTGGTCATATGGTAACTGTTCGAGATTTGACCTGGGAATTGTCTAACGGCGAGTCGTGTGCGCTCACCTCAGCCATCACCTGGCCAAATAGATGAAACAGCAGTCGCATTACGTTCCCTCGTAAAAAAGAAAATCTGGACGGTGAATTCTTCTTCTTCTTAAATGCCGTTTAAACATTTGTCCCCCAACGTACAGCACTGTACTTGCAAAATTCCTGTGCGCAAAAGCAAACAACATTCAGATTTTTTGTTGTTGAAGCAAAAAGTTGCGAGATAAACCTGGACAGAGAGTAATGAATTACCGTATTCTCAGGACTACAAGATGCTTTTTCCCCTGTATTTGAAAATAATCAAAATTTGGTGTGCGTGTGTGTGTAGCGGTTAGCGCACCGCGCTAGGAACCCGGCAGAGTCCCGAGTTCTATTCACGCTCTCGGCCAAAACCCGTGACAATTATCTGAACCGGTCCTGGGCCTCCCCCTCGGTCGACTTTGCCTTAAATGCATAACTTATGCAGCGTGTAAACATTGCCACTCGGGAGACATAGGCGGCCGGGCGTGGTGCTGGCCACCCACCCCCTAGTGTACTGAAAACGACCTTCATAGGTGCTCGTTACCAGCACTTGCCCCAAAAAGTATATTCAGGCTACACGGGGGATCTTTACGATCTTTGCATGCGACAAGATTTGTATAACGCCACAACCGTGGGGCACAGGTTTGAGGTGTGTCTTGCTTTCTGGAGCATCTTATGATCTGGAGAACAAGGTCACCGAGGTTGTGGAAGAAACAACGGAGATGACAGAGACAGAGAGGTTGAGTAAGAGCGGCGGAGGGGACAATGGACATGCATGTGCCGCAGTTAATCAACTTGACCGCCTGGGTATTGCCTGCTGGACCCTTAGCCAGTGCTGTTGAAGGAACAAAACAGCAAAAAAGTTCCAAGTGACTAAACTGAGCACCGAGGCAGTGTTCATTTCCTGTTTCCAGCCCTAAGCCAGTGGCATAAATTCCACATTGCTATGGCAGGGATAAGTCTTTCCATAGAGACAACCAAAAATATGACCAATTTGCCACAAATTGGTACTAATTTTAATGACCCCAGAGGAACGGTGAGCTTAGTCAACCCACCAACAGCGAGCACAGGAGAGAAACTACTCGCGTCTGCCCTGATATGCGGACGCATGTCGCGGATCCGATTATCCGGAGTTACGACGCGCAGTTCGTGCCGAAGCAAGGACCGGTCAGCACCCATGGAGGCGTTTCTTTAGCAGGTGACTCTTCTCATCTGCAAAAACCATTGCGGGAAATTGGGACACCGTTTCACAGTGAAGCAACGGATAATAGGAAGGAATAGGGCTGTGGGTAATAGATAAGTTTTCGCAGATCCGACAGCTCCGGCGGATAATGAATCATGGCTGATAATGAATCATGGCTAATAGGGTAACCGAAAAGAGTTCGCCTGTAACGGGAATGCATGACTGTAATAAGGTTGTTAAAGGACAAGACGGGATAAGTTATTACTACATTATATAACTACTCTGTTTTCAGTGTGACAAAGCATACTATTTACACAGCATGTAATAGGTGATTACTGTTTGTGATCAAGTTCATTCAAAGTAGATACACTATGTTACAAAGGGGAATATGGGTATGTCATTGCCAATGCATATGCATTCCTAAAGTTTCTGTTATCCGAGTCCCTTTTAACCGTGCTCCTACCCCGAGACAACCACACACTTTGCCACGGTGAGGAGATGTTCACTACCTCGCCTAGTATACAGGAGGTCGTGGGTTCGATCCCGACCCTGACGCCTGCTGCTGTATATTTGGAGTTTCCATGTCTCTCTCCGGGTCCTCCGGTTTTCCCCTCCACATTTATAAACACGCGTTTAGAGTATTTGTCTGCTATACATTTTGACACGATAAGCCCCTTCGTTGAGCTATCATTTGTGGCCAGGTCGCCTCGGAAAAAGAGCTATACAGCTCAGTGGGCCTTACCTGGTATTACCTGCGCGCTAAAATCTTCCCATCATCCGTACCTTCGCACGGACAAAGAGTCACGACCAGAAAGTGGCAGCATGTTCATCATTCACACAATTATCCGCGTTCATCCGCGCTATTCCTCTCGGAGAAAATAAATGTGAGGCAAAAACACGTGAAAAAATCGGATCCCACCCAGAAGCCCTCGTTGCATAAATTCGGCGTTTAATGTTTCCGCGCTGTAGATCAGCGGGACCTGCTGTCCCCCGACCATCGGCAATCGGCTGTGGGAAAGCGGTCCCGCAGAACTTTGTTTCAGGTACTGAGTTTTGTTGCGCAACGCACAACGCTTCTTCGTACTGTACGGTGGGGTCCGCAGATCCAGAAGATTCAGGAACCACTGCTGTAGATGGCGCAAGGAAACCCCTAGCCTCGCCCCGACCCGGCATACGTCAATTCGATGAACGCAGTTAAGTAGTCATCAAGTAACGACTTAGAACATACAAAATATGGGATTACTCTACGTTTCTTATAAATAACGAGTCACCGGAGACCAATTCGCTCCAGAAAGTCACCCTGCCACGGGCACTGGAGGCAGACGGGCTGTACACTAGCGCAGCGTTGGGGGGGGGGGGCAGCATTGCAACGGTGCCCGTGTCGCCCCAAAGGGCCCGATGTCACCGGACACCACGTTGGCACCACTGAGGACTCGGTTTGGAAAAACGTGGCGCTCGCGGGGGGCGGCGGAGGCGAGGGTCTGGGGGGGGGGGGGGTGTCCGTTGGCACGCTCGCCACGCTCAGCTGCGCAGTGCCGTCTACGAGCGTGACGAGGGCTCTCCGCTCCTGTCCGTGCCTTGCTTTCAAACGAGGGCCCTGCAGAACCTTCGTCGTCATCGACAGTCATGGTCGATGCACTGCTGGATGAAAGTCTTCCAAAGCCGTGGTCACCTCTCACGATCCTGCCTGTGATGTAATAATCCACCCAAGACCTACAGCCTTAACCCAATTTTTTTTTAATGAGACATGAAACCCATTCCACACACTGAATATAACACTGCCCACGGGCTTAATGACTCACTCGATATTTTTTCAAATGCTGCACATTTTTCAAGGTTTTGGGACAACAGCAATTCGAGATGCGTGTTTCAAAACGCGAGTGCGTTCACACGGCAACTGTGTGAGGATTGGCTTGTGGCGAGCACGCCACTTAAACCGCAGCAGTCGGTGTGGTGGCAGCGCAGCTTATTTGCAGTAGGAAATAAAGCTCAAGGCAAGTGCGCTCACCTATGCGGAGTAACTAAACCAAACGCTGCCAGACACTAACGCAACACAGACCGATTTAACCGACGCTACACAATCGAATTTTTGGTTGCTTACAGAATTAAAACCAAAAACAAATGCTCACTTAACCTACTGGTTTAGAGTATTTAGCTGCTATAAATCTCCACATGAGCTCTCATTTGTGGCCAGTTAGCTTTTGAACAAGAGACAAATAGTGCAGTGGGCATTACCTGGTAAAATAAAACAAATAGTTTAGTTTTGATGGCTTGCTTTTTTTAATTCAAAGCCATTCAAATTCCATACCGTTGTTACAACAGCCTTAGCATACACAGCAGATACACGGCGAATTGGGGCGACTGCCCCGGGCCCCGCGCTTTGGAGGGAGGGGGGGCCGTGCTTCGATGTCACGTTGTCAGATGTAATACTTCCACTTTAGTTTGAAGGCGTGGAAAGGGGGGGGGGGGGTCCACTCACAGTGTGAGTTGCTCCGGGCCCCCCCCCCCCCTATCGATGGCCCTGGTTATTAAAAGATAGCAACAGTGGCAGGCAAGGCAATGGAACGCGTCCAATCGGTGGGGGCCTCCCACCAAGGAGACAGAGAAATGAAGTCCGCTTGCGGATTGGGAGTTGCTGGTTGATTGTTACGTCGTAGATCTGTGTGGGATTGCACAGGCTTGGGGGAGAGCCTTCATCCAGCAGTGGATTGATCACTCCTGGTGAAGACGATCAACATTATCTGTACAAATTCTTGGTTCTTTCGGTAAAGTCCCGTAGAAGGGAAATAATAAAATAAGAAAAATATTATTTCCAACAATAAAATTGTTTTATTTTTATTATTTCCCTTCTACGTGACTTTACCGAAAGAACCAAGAATATGAATCCCTGCAGTCACGAAGGCTTTAAATCAACATTATCTGTCCAGTTCCCGTGCTCCAGCTACAATTCTCCTGCATCTACTCGACGGGGCGCACGCTGCGGCATGGATACCGTGCAGGGAAAATTTCAAGTGCGTGGACGGGAAACGTCAGCGCCGCATTGAGGCAGGTAAAACACGCTCACGAACACAAAACACGCGAATACACAATGAGAGACACACACGCGCCTTGCTAACACGAAACAGCGCCCCTGACTAACACCGCAGCGACCACAGGGCTGTATGCACACGATCTATCTTGTCGTGGCCTTAGAAACGCAGGGACCAGCGGAGCGGTCTTCAATCAGAGTGGGGGGGACAAAGGAAAAAGAATGACCAGGAACCAGACTGCTGCTCTCAGCTCTCCTCTAACCGGCACCCACCACCACCCTCCCTACTCCTCCCCACCCGCCCCACCATCCACACCCCCCCCCTTCCCCATGAAACCGCAATGCCCTTCCAAGTTGTCCCGCTGAGAATCGGACTCCCTTCCGCTCGCCTGCAGTGCACCAAGCTCTGCACACATACAGTGCAGATGGCAGGAAGGAAGCCCAAAGCCGCCAATTGCCAATGTTCATCCCCGCGAACGTTTGGACGCTGGAGGAAGCACAATGCCCTCCCTGCTGCGCGTACCGCAAGCGGCAGTGAGTTTTCCCCTTCGTACGCAATGGGCCGGTTCTTGTAGTCGCCCCCACAACGTTGCACTTCCAGGCTGGAAGGGGGTGTTGTTGCTTTTATTAGACGGGGGAGGGCCTTCATTCAGCAGTAGATTAAAAAGGTACCAGATACATTTCAGTGTTCCCTCGCCATTCGCGAAGTTGCTGTCTGCGAATCGGATCTGGAACTCTACACGCGACTGCATCGAGAGAAAGTGATGAGAGAGAGAAAGTGATGTGTTATGATGATAATTTTCATGTATTTAATAGCTTATTTATGTATTTATTCGAGTTAATTAATCATAAAATATAGGTTTTCGTAGGCCAATATCATTGTCCGCGAAAATTGCTATTCACGAGCATCTCCGTAATGTATTCCACTTCATTGTATTATTACACTTGAAACCCGAGGTTTAGTTCATGGGGTGAAGCGGCGTGATTGGCCACGCATTGCCACATTATCAGACTCAGAATAATGTGACTGACGAACGTGGATTTACTTGTAAAACTGCAGAGCAAGAGCCGACACGAGGTTGGTGGGGGGGGCGGTCCGTCCTTTATTCACCCCCAGCCTACACTTGCCCACAGCCCTCTCTCGATGCATTCCCCCACCAGAATGCCCGGAGCCCCCCCAATGCCCCCCTCCTATATCTCCTCGCCTGCTCCTCCCATTCTCCGATGTGCACGTCCCACTGTCTCCCTCCTTTTGGCTGGACTCCTCTCCATGCCCCTTGACCCACTGGCCATCCCTATTCCTACCCCGAACATCCCTTACAAAACCACCCGTGGTTCTCATTGAACATCAATAATAATAAGCAATCGCAAAGCAGTGACCTGCTCCTTGCACGAGCATCCACGTGGGTGGGCCGAATGTGGCTCTGCAATTGGATGAAAATTCTAGCCCCATTTTATCGTGTACATGTATTCACTGCCGCACAGAAAGGAAACTCAATCCCTGCTGTGGCACAGGGAAACAAGCTTCTGTCTGCAGTAGCGGGCCGTTTTTTTGTCTTATTTCTTTCTTTATTTACCAGGTATTTGAGTGTCACTCCCTAAAAGGCAGGATAACATGCGAACACAATCCATAATACAATCCATAACACAGGGGGTTACTTGGCAAGAGACCTGTGCTCTTGTTGATGTTTTCCCAAAGCGATACGAGCTTGCTTTTTGCGTAATATATTTTTTTAAGTAGGACAGGTATATGTCCAGTACTGCATTATAAAGGCCAGAGGTCGAGAGCTGGGCAGATAAGTCGCTTACGGTTATTTTATCGGTTAAGCCACGTTGATGATCTCTGTGTCGTGAAACTCTCCACCACCCGAAGCAGCCAAACAAACTGTCGCGTGAGCAAGCATTTTAGCTCGCCAATAATTATTATTGTTTCAGCTCACCGATGAGTTGAACAGCCAAAACTTGGCGACAGAATTGCTCTTTGACAGAGCTTTCGCATAGTCGACACTAATTTACAAGGTCTTCTCTCACAGCCGATGTCACCACCATCTGGCTTTGAAACCCAAAAACATCATCATTGGCAATGGTCATCGCACTGCTGGATTAAGGCCTCAGTGCAAGTCTTTCCAACCTCTCACAAATCTGCAACAAACCACCGAAAAGCACGTCATTATCTTTAGCCAATTTCATCGCTCCATCTCCTCATCAGTGTACGTCATCTCGGGCGCATCCCATTTGTACAGCGCAATGCATTTTAACGACTGTACCATTTGTATCCACTTGAAGTACTCGAATGGATGTATGCTGGGTTGAGTGAGGGTTCATAGCGGGATTTACAAGTGGATATTAAAGGTGCTGCAATGCACAGTGATCCACCGCTATAAGTTGCCGTATTATGCGTTGTTTTGCCGATTAATTCGGAATACATTTTCCTTATAAAGTGTAATGTTTGATATAATAGTTTTTTTGGGGGTTAGATCGCGTAAATATAAATGCAACTGACACATCCAATTAGTAAGGCTTGTCACGTAAACAGAATATGCCAATTCGTTACTAGTACAGAACACCGGTGTGCTGGAGAGCCAAGCCACAACATTTACAATCCAAGTACGACGTTTCGCCAGTAATTACAACTAGCATCATCAGGCAGAAGGCCAGATTTATGGCGAAAGCCTCATTTTTCGTTCCTTGAATAAAGGGATGGATGTGATGACGTCACTAGTGAGCCCTTTAACAACGCATTTAGATTTAAGCGATCGAACAAAAAAAAATACATTATGGATAATATAGGTCGCGAAAGCTTACGTGTTTAAACTAAAATGTTTTGCATTCACATTTTTTTATGCACGAACATTTTTGCGTATTTTTTTTTTATTAGGAGTGCATCTTCCCTCTGCCACGTGGAGGAAAAAACCCGCCACGTGGCCGAGAAATGCTGGACTCTCGTCAATGTGGAGGAGTCGAACAACGTGGTGGGGTTTAATGGGGTCCCATGGTGAGGACCTCTCAGATGAGGATCTGATGCAGCTGGAACAACAACGAGCTGTGGAAGAGGCCAAAGAAACGATACCACCACCACCACCAGGAATATCAACCTTAAAACGATTGTCAGAGGCTATTATTCATTTGGAAGCAGCAATGGACATCTTCAGAAAGGATGATCCAAACAGAGAACGCGGCTCTGGAGTTAAGAGGATATTCGCAAGTGGCGTTCACTGCTACGGGGAGGTGTACCAGCAGAAGAGTAAGACAAAAAAGCTTTCCACCTCTCTTTCGACAGACTCTTTAAACGTTCTGCAATCAAGTCAAAAGGTTCGTAGAAGGGACCAGAAGAGAGCCAGCTTCCTCTGGTGTACATTCCTGTGGCTTCAGTTTCACTGTCAGATGCGGAGGATCCTGCCCCTTCAGCTGCATAAGTCAACCACTGCTCACCCCAAGAGACCTCCATCAGCAAGCTCTTCAACCATCTCTGCTAAGTTTTATCTAATTATTTGTAGTACAGTAATCCCTCGCCACTTCGCGGTTCAAGTTTCGCGGCCTCAGTGCTGATTTAAAGGCCTCATTATACCTGTGCAGTAACACCATCATCATCATTATTCATCATCACATTCATCGAACTGCACAGGTCTGTCATCGTCGTCATTGTCTAGTCATTGTCATCGTCGTCGTCGTCATTACTGGAGTCAAGTCTCAAGATACATCTGTCATTGGTGAGTGTAGAACACCATAATACGTATCGTATGAGAGAGAGAGTGAATGTATAATATTAAGGTTTTATAATTAAATAGATTTAAGTAAAATATATATATATAAAGTATAAATATACATATTTTAAACATTCTGGTACCCACACACACATATACGGAAATTCCTAGGGGGCCAATCCTACTTTGCGGATTTTCACCTATCGCGAGGGGTTCCGGTCCCCATTAACGAGGGATCACTGTAATAGTAAAATTGTATGTTCACTTACAAATCATAAACATGTACGATTAGTTCCACATTTCTTTTCCAGAAATGTCAGCCAGGAAAACAACCCCTGATTTTAAAATGTTGTGTAAGAGTAATTAGAGTTTGCTTTAAGTCATTTCAAGTTAATTAGCATTTCCCAGGACTACATCCCTTATTTATAGTGGGTGATTCCTGTATTGTGCAAAACTAGGCAACAGTCTGCAGGTATTACATAAAGACACAAGAAAGGTTACAAACCAGATGGGGCCCAATCGGTCCGTTGGGCCTCGTTCGGCTGTTCGTAGCTGATCCGATTCTCAGATATCATTGAAAATTAGAGATACCTTTAAACAAAATTCCAAATATTACATATGTATATAAAACATGTAGTCGTAACTTCTCTCCCGTCCAACCACGTGACATTTGCATGTACCGTTCCACCTTGCATCATTAAGAACCACAGCGATCTCAATGGGCATTTATTGTAACATACACACAATAAGTGCATTAACTGTAAATTGTTTTAATTAATCGATTGTCTGGATAAGCCATTTGAATGGATGCAAAACCTAAACTCAAACTGAGACTTTAATTGCAAGATTATCATCAAGTGGAACAGTCATTTAAAAATAAAATATCATTGAATGACCTTGGTCGATCCACTGAATGCTACCGCCACACTACCCTGGGACAAATGGGCGGTTGCCTGCAAAGGTTATGCGCAATAACCACCACGCGTTTTAGGATCAACAGGCACACACACACACACGGGCCCAGTTGTAAATATGACGCGTTGGGAATTCAGCTGGCACAAGCGCTGTTCAGCGAACAGATTTCAACATTTAATTCAAAAGCCGTTCAGCCCACCCATGTTGCTCAGCTTTTAAACTCTTACGCAATAACTTGTTATGACAACTGCTTCTCCCTCTGCCCTTATGAACCGTGATCTTGATTTTCATACCTGACGTTGACGCTGGCGAATCGTTTTAATAAAGACATCGTGAGGAGTTGCGGCGCGGTGGTTAGAGCACTGCGCTACGAAACTTGACAACCCGAGTTCGATTCCCGCTCACGGCCAACATTGGTGACGAATATCTGAAATGGTCTTAGGCCTCCCCTAGGTCGACTGAGCCTTACATGAGTACCTGGTGCAGTGTGTAAACATCAGCAATGGGAAGACAAAGGCAGCCAAGTGTGGTGTTGGCCGACCACCCACTCGTGTGCTGTACCCGTCCTTCATAGGTTATCTTTCGCAGCACTGGCCCCAACAGTCTGTTAAAGGGGGTTCTTTGATACAGAACATCGCACATAGTGCCCACAACACTGCGTCGAAACAAACCAAAATGGGTCACTTTTCATTAACCCAGATACAGCGCCGCACCATTCAAGCATTAACCCAGATACAGCACATTCGATGTGTACATCTCAATTGTGATGTGTATGTGTTTTATTAGGAAGCCGCTGGAGCTATCCACTTAAAATTTAAATTCAAAACGAATTTCTCTGGAACTGATTTTTTGGTTTAGTTTGTTGTCCTTCTCCCATACGGTTGGCTAAAGTCATACACAAAGTATTCATTTCACTATTTAATTGATGATTAAGAGTCATATAGTATGGCGATTTTTTTATCAAACCTCTCAAAATTGTTTTTTTACCAATCACAATGGAACACATTTCATTTAAATTGTGCCACCGATGTATTTTTGCTGGACGCAAAGCCACACGTCACAACGAGGGAGTGTGTGCCGCAAGCTAAATCGAATCTTTCGTCAAACATCCTTCAGGAGGATTTCCTCCTGGAGCTTGTAAGGCAGTTCTCTTGAGCCGCGCGGTTGATCAAGTGATTTGTGTCGTGCCCATCTGCTGAAAGGAACATCGGCGCCAACTGTGGTGCCAAGATAAATGTGTACGATTCTTGAAGTGAAGTAAGCAGTAGGCCGCACTGAGACGATCATTCGGCTTCGAGTGAACGCGCGGTTGCCTTGCGCAGGGTCAAATCCACAATATCGGTACTGTGACATCAGGAATAATCCTCTGAGCCTTGCGACCATTTCTCTATTTGTTTGTATGTAAAGGTTCTTTCACACCGTACGTAACCAACTTTGCTAATCGGAGGAGTGGGGGAAGGACAACCAAACTAAACATGAAAAGCTGTTTTAAATAAATGAGTTTTCAATCTAGATTTAAAAGTGCATAGCTCCACTGGTTTCATAGTATCGGAAGGAAAAGCATTTAAAATGGCCGCAGCAGTGCACCTGAAAGCGCGCAAAGCGGTAGCCATCTTTGATCAATGCCCAGCCAAAAGCCACTGTAAGGATGACCGGAGTTCGCATGATGGTTTATGCTCCTTGACGAGATCAGCGAGGTATTGTGGTTCATTTGCTGCAGGCACTTCGTGTGTCACGAGTGCGACCTTATAATGAGTTTGTTGGGCAACCAAAAGCCAATCCAGCTCAGCGAGCACTGGACGGACAAGGTTTAATCTTGCAGTACCCCGTCACGACACGTGCCAAAGAATTTTGAACAGACTGCAGCTCGGTAAAGTCTTTGGCAGACCTCCCGTAGTGTAGTGAGTTGCAATAATCGAGCCTTGTCGATGCTATGCTACATGCCACTATGTTGGCTATATATATTTACCCAATCGAACAACATAGGATGGCAATAACTGTTTTGATTTTCCCATCTACTGGAGAGGATGCTAACGCAATTAAACGAGTGTCGCTAATGACGGACGAGTAGACGCGCGGGTCCAAATGAAAACAACGTTCACACGAGTAGCAGCTCACGCCTGGGATCCACCCATGCTGTGGCAAGAAGCTGGTGGATCACGCGGCTTAGCGTCACGAGTTTGAGAGACGCACAAACCCGAGAGGTAAGCGGTGGCCAAGAGATTACGGGGTGAAGTGTTTAGCGGTCGAAAGCGCACTGCGCCATGAACTCGGCGACCCGAGTTCGATTCTCAGTCCGAGATCCACTCTGCGAGCACGCTGAAGAGCGATCGTACTACCCCACAATCAACACAGCGTGGTGAGCCCTTCATCCAGCAAGTAAGAATGTATGTTGAAATTCATTCGCACAGTATGTAGCCAACCGTAATAATCGGAGGTGCGGGAGGGCAAAATAAACACAAAAACTAGTTATAAACAAATTAGTTTTCAATCTAGATTTAAAAGTGCATAGCTCCAGTGGGCTTCCTAATATCCGAAGGAAGAGCATTCCAGATGGCCGCAGAAACGCATTTGAAAGCGCGCGATGCGGTGACGATCTTCATTCGATGGCCAGCCAAAAGCCACTTCGAGGATGACCGGAGTTCGCATGATGACGGTTTATGCTCCTTGACGAGAAAGGGCTGACAATGATCAGTTTTAATAGACTGCAGTAAAGCAGGTAGGTTGCTGACCAATCTGTATGGATTTTTATTATTATAGGACGTCTGACTTTTCTCCAAGCACTGCACTCTAGTTTCCTCCCACATATAAAATATTCATCCCGTTTCAGACACTTCCTGCAAGAGAGTCTTGGGTGTCACTGCTGCATTCCTGGACAGAGTAATATTGTTAACAGACATGAGTATGAAATGATCAGTTCCTGGCTGACACTCAAGTGGTTAACAGAGACTCGGGATATCCACGGTTATAATCGGTCAGCTGGTTAGCACTTCATGCAGGGAGTTAAGAGTGTGCTGTGTGTCGCAGGTGGACAGTGTCACAAAAATAAAAAATAAACTGGCAGTGAAGTTGGGCAAGTTGGCTAAACTTTGCCAGGGCACTGAGCTGGCACTGTTAAGACCCCGGGTTTTGAATCCAAGATGCAACCCGTGACTGGACCCGGCAATTGCGGAGCCAGGATTTTCAGGTAGAGGGGGCAACCCCTCCAGCAATTAAAAATGATAGAGGAGTTGTTAGTAAGGACTTGTCCCTAGCTTTTTATTCAACGCGTGTGCGGCGATGGTGCAGCCATTGATCGAGGATCGAATTCGAACAATGTGTGATCGGCATCGCGCTCGCTGAAGGTGAATGCCTTCAGGGAAGTCGTGTACTGTATACACAACTGCGCACAATTCTGAGTCACTTATAACTGATTTGCCGTTACTTATTGCCAATTATGGACTCAGACTATTGTCCTATCATCTCAGAGTCTCTGGCACGTAATAATATGCTACACAGTGGCAGTGGGGGTCGCAAAATGCCGATTTATTACTAATAAACCCCAATGATCCGATCGAAATTAGGGATTTCGATCGGATCATTGGGGGGGCACGTGCCACCCCACCGCCCCCCACTGGCTCCGCCAGTGGGACCCGGTGCTCGCATGCAAACAATGCCACGGTCTCAACCTTGTCACCAACAGCTGCACAAAGTAACCCATCACGCTGAATTTGACGTATTCAAGCACGTCCCAACTCTTGCAGACTGAAAGTGTTGGTAAGATTGCCATGCAATGAGCACTATTTTCACAGCAATATACATCAAGGGTAAACTGCCACAAGTGGATGAGGTGTGGTGAAATGAATTTAGAAGTATGGTCGAAATCCACTTACCCGCAGCCCAATTTCCGCAACTCCGATTATGTGTGGAAATATAAAAAAAAAACTGTCCGTGTATCTTTCGATTTAAAGCTTTCGTGACTGCAGGGATTGATCTTCTTGGTTCTTTCGGTAAAGTCACGTAGAAGGGAAGTAATAAAATAATAAATAATAAAAATAAAACATAATAAAACAATTCTCACGAATTGTGAGAATTGTTTTATTATGTTTTATTTTTATTATTTTATTACTTCCCTTCTACGTGACTTTACCGAAAGAACCAAGAAGATGTCCGTGTATCATCCATTTAACCTCTCCTCTATTCTTGACATTATCCATGATTATATTATTCACGACTATTCTCAGAGATTATTCTGAAACGGCTTTCTGGTGTCTGCAAACACATCCCATTATGCACCGTAGCTTTGCAGCATTTCAGCGTCCTCCTGTTATCCCTGAATTTGTTGTGGATAAGAGAGGTCTGGTAGAAAATTAATGCTATTACAGTTGCGTTCCTGAAGAACACCACGTTATGAAAACATCGCGTTATAATTATTAATATAGGGTAAAGCACAGTCCGCGATAACACGTGAGATGCGTTTGCAGGCTGAACAATGACCGAGGTATATGGGTAGCAAATAAAATAAAATAAATGAAAACAACTAAATTAAATCACACAAGCTTCCGTCTTCAAGTAGAACCGTTACAGCCAAAGTCACTTACTACAGTGACGTCGTGATTTAATTTAGTTGTTTTCATTTATTTTATTTTTTACCTATGTGACTTTACCAAAAAAAAACCAAAGAGTATGAATCCTTGCAGTCACAAAGCTTCAAATTGAGAATGTATGGGTAGCATCTCGAAGCATCCCGCGTTGTGCAATGCTATGCTGGAGGCAGCCACACAACCGCTCACTCCGACTCGCGCGACGTAGTTCTGTTCGCTCAATCGCGTTATATCCAATTCGCATCCGCGTTGTAAAAATGTGTTCCCTGATACATTCATCGCGTTATATCTAATTCTGGTGATGAAAACACGTGGCGTTATAGGTGAACTTGGCAGATAAGTGGTGTAAAATAGCACGGATATAACACATATATAACGGGATCCACGTAGTTTGTCCCCTAGATGGGCACATTTCCCGACACAGGGTGATACACTGCTCACTAAGCAGGCATTCCGAATGCCATGATCCCCAAAGCGCAATGGGAATTATTTTTTTATTTTACCACGGGGCAAATAAATGCACAAAATACCGTATATATTTAATAATTCATAATTATTCCGTGGTCGTTACATGCATCTCCCTTGAGAATGTAAACAAATTAATAAATACGTCCCACTGGTCCGTGACCTGATTAAATACAAGTACAGTGCATCAATCAATTAGTATGGACCTGAAGGGAATTTTATCGGCAAAGGGCAGCAGTTGGCAGCACGATGGGGCGCACGCACAGAGAAAAGAGGCGAGGACGAAGGTTATTGAGGCTACGGGTTTACACAAACTCAAACTCAACCCGGAGAGATTTTCACTTCGCAAAACGGCGGCGACGCTAAAACAAGCACTCGGGCCAGACATCAATTGCATTCTGGTTTGGATTTAAATTGTAACCCCCCCCCTCCACCACCACCACCGAAACTGTTGCTTGTAGATAGCAACAAAAAAGGGACGCGACCGAAAATATTAATGGGGGTTTCTATCGCTGGCTGGCGGAGAGACAGCGGCGTGCAGCATTTTGATGAGGCTACCGTATCGGCGGCACACTGCGCTTCGTCCCTCATCAGGAGCCAGCATGATGTCTGTGTGGTCACAAAGCAAGGCAGCGGTCCTATCTATCTACGCAGCAAGCCCAATAGAGACTTATCCATCGCCCGTCATCATTGTTTATAATGTGCAATTCACAACACGGATCTTAATGGGCAACCCCCCCAGTCACTGTCCTTTGAACTCGTGATGTGATTTTTAAAGATGGTTAGATTATTTTGCTTTTTTACCACTTGGGAATGATTGAAAAACCCAAGAGATAATAAATAATGAATAGGCTAAATAAAAACATTTTACTGCACACTGTAAAATAGAAAAAATAACACAATTCGATGCGGATTAGTGGGGGGGGGGGGGAAATGAAGTTGTTTACATTTATGGTGCTGCATATCTCATTTTCCAAAAACCTTGCCAAATTAGTGTGTCCGAGTTTGTTTTGAAGCCGAATACAATCACATCTGCATCCACTGCACAAAGTTGACACAACAAAATACATATTTTTTCACGGTTTTGGACATAAGTATGTTGAACTTCTTTCACACCGTACGTATCCAACTGTGGCTAATGGGAGGTGCGACGGTACAGAATGTTCGGTCATGTTCCATGAAACAGTTTCATGGGGCTGCAGGACAGTTGCACTCCTGTCCGTGTACAGGCCATTCATCAATCCACTGCTGGATGAGGGCCTCCCCAGGCCATGGGGGTCGTGAAGGTTTATTTGACCATACTTCACCACACTGGTCAAGTGCACGATGGTGCTGGTGCTGGTGGGGGGGCAGTGCAGAACAACAGTCGAGTTTTCTGCAGTGCCCCCTATTTCTGACAACACCTACAGCGCCTGTTATTTTGTACGTGGTGGTCGCTCATCCAAGCACTATCCAGGGTCAACCCCGCTTAGCTTCTGGGGACTGATCGCCACTGTACATGTGGACAAATGAATGGATAATAAGCGTGCAGTATATCATGCATGGTCTCACGGGTACTATGCAGTCATGTAGAACAGGGTATGTGTGTGTGAATTAAATCATTACAGAACAGTCATGGGTAAGCATTTTACATCATTGGAGTGGAAGATGGTGGCCTCCGCGTGGCCCACTCTGTAAAGCAAGAAATCACGACCAACACCAATCCCCCGGACGAAATAGCCTCGCACTACGAGGGCGCCGCACAACCAAATCCACAATCTGCTGAAGAAATAAAAAAAAATGAAAAAACTGTGTTGACAACGACGGTGGAGGCCGGCAGAATCGAGTCGCTGGCCAAAAGCACTCGCCACTGAGCTCGAGGTTCAAACCCACCCCCCTCCCCACAACCTTTCCGACAACTCGCAGCTGGCCTTGTGGGCCTTGCAAAGGGCAGAGTGGTTCACGTTGCATTCTTCCTGCAAGGACACGCGAAATGTAATGTGGCATCTCCCGCGCAAAAAGAATCAACAATAAAGGACTCGAGAGACACGCTGCACCGGCACGGGAGGCCGGAGTATTATGTATTCTTGCCAATACGGACCTGACAACTCAACATTCCTGCCGCAATAAAATAAAAGGGATTTATATTTCTCTATTAACGAGGTGAGATACCGCCGCCTTTGAGGTTCACAACAATGTCTTTCTTACAAATGGCGTGAAAAACTTTATAATGAAGGGAACCTTGTTTTTTGTCCACCACGCTGACACTGGTAGGAAATAAGTATTTTATTTGGGATGGTTAGCTCCAAACCCCAACTAGAAGCACCAAAACTCCCCTCTTGGGATTGAGATAAGTAATCCGTGAAGGAACCAAGCACAGCACTGTAGCTAATGAAAAATCTTAATCCGCAGAGTGTAGACTGAAGCATCTGTTGATTTTTTTCCGACTGAACTCCGGTCATCAGCTACATAGCACATCCATTACATCAGTGCTTAACAATACTGCATTCCAAAATACAGTACAATGTAGAACTTGCAGAGGTTTTTTTGTTGACTTTTTTTAAAGTTCTTAAATTCCGAGCAATCTTCTTGGGTTTTATTTAAATCCACAAAAATCTGAGCTCGGCCAATTAATGAACTTGATCGTTACACAGCGACCTGCCTACACCGTCACGGTGCCTTCCAAGCAGAGGTCGCAAACGGGTTTTGATTCTTTACCCGTACCCATACCCGGCCGCACCAGGGTCGCAAATGGGTACCCGTACCCGTACCCGAAATGAGTGGCAAACGATGACTCACCAGTGACTCACGGCCTACCCGTACCCGGCCGCATCATGACGATTGCTTGTGTTGCGATCGAAACGTCGTGATCTATTATTTTTTCTTCTACCTACGTGACTTTACCGAAATAACCAATGAGTATGGATTCCTACAGTCACGAAAGCTTCAAATCAAGATTCGTCCAGTGTAAATAAAAGTTTGCAGATTCATATTTATTGTCAACATTATTTCCGGGAGGTGCTTGCAAAGGACGCGTTCATTCTCGATCGCCCACGTTGGATAATTTATCGAAGAAATGCCATGGCTACATTCGTGCAAAGCAGACGGCTTGTGTTGCAAACACTTTGCAATGTTATACCATGGGTTACAGCGTGTGAACTATGTAAACTAAAAACGAAACAATGTTTTATTTAAACTAAGTGGCTTATCACGTGGAAATTCATAGCAGCCAAATACTCTAAACGCGTGTTGATTCTAAATGCGGAAAAACTGGACTCGGAGAAAAATCCTTGGCCTACTTTTCCACACTTCCTGGACGTCTTGGAAGAGGTGGGAGGGAGTACCCAAAATTCATCCCACCACACACACACAACCTGCACGTCGACAGTGGACTGTACCCGCTTATACTGCTGGCTGAACAGAGAGGGATTTTAATAAACTTGCCCCATTGTCTCAACTGCCGCACCAAAGATGGAATCGAACCGGCAACCTCTGAATTTCAGGTTCAGATTGCGAACCGTGATACCACGACAGGAGCTCCTGAGCATGTAAATAACCGTGGAATGAATCCTCGTTCGAAATAATTCACAACCAAGAAACGATTGCAGTGGACACATTAATTCTAGGCATAACAATTACAGGGCTGTAAATAAAACCACTGGAAATGGGGCAGGGCATCTCACCAATGTTACAATCCAGCCCAGGAACAGATGAACAGCTACACTCATGGGGATGTAGCTGGGGATCTCAAGAAACCAACGATGTTCCAAGTGGGATTGCTTTAATAGAGTAACGAATGTGGTTTCTCCAATAACATGGGAGCAAAAATGTGTTCATCAGAGCATGAATTTAACATACAGCACACAATGGAGAGCGTTCACACTGCCGCATGTTGTTGCACTGTAATTGTGATAAAGCTTTTGAATTCATACCATTCCCAGTTTTTAAAGCTGTTATTGTTTTTTTATGAAATAACTAAAAATACATAACCACCCACACTAAATGTGAATTTTTAAACAACCATCTGCAATCCCACCCATACCTTATACAGTCTGATTAGCACAGTTGGCTACGTTCGGTGAGAAAGAAATTCAACATACGCTCATATAGTACTACAGTATTGATGTGGAATTAAGTAGAGTAAAAAGGTAGAGGTACAGCCCTGCAAATTCTCACTCACGCCACTGCTGGCGAAAGCATCTCCACTCGAGTATTTTTGCCCGCTCTTTCACCCTGGCCAAGGCATCTTGGACGAGGAGGGGGTACCCACCCTTTACCACACGTGACCTGCCTTTGGACCAAATGTGGGTGAACCAATTTATATAGTGCTGGGTGTGGACAGAGGTGGCAGTGATTTCAGACATTTTCCAGATGTCCCAACTGCCACACTGGGAGATCGAATTAAACCACCGGCGACCTCTGGATTGCACAGAGCGCTAACGCCACGGCAGTGCAGTTACTTTATTTAAAAAAAGAAGACTTGACTTGTTGCAATGCACTGAGAAATTACATTTAAGGGAAAAAATACATCATTTGACACTGCATATTAAATAAATCATCCTCCATTGTTTTCTCCCAGAAGGATTACCCACACGTTGATAATTATCCCCTTGGCAAAGCGAATGTATAAAAAGTTGGACTGTGATGCCGGTCTCCAAGCGCAGACCACGTTTGCAGGAAAACAGCTAAAGGAGCCCTGGTATGGCTCCAACAGGGCCAGGGTACAACCACCTCTTGGGGGACTGCCAGGCCATAGCAACGCAAGCACTTCTATGGCAGCAGAGGACTGCAGTATTGCCAGGGGGTGGGGGATGCTACGCCACGGTGGCAGAAAGAGAAATATTGAGCCTGGGAGGCAAATGAAGGACTCTGCAAAGAGGTGGCACCTGCACGTGACGTAAGATTGCCTCGTGGTAGAGAGAGAAAATGAGATGGAGGGGTGGTGGGCGTACAGGAGGTGGTACGGTATTGATCCGATTGATGTATTGTCAAGGAGCCCTTTTAAAAGGGACATTTAAACACCCTTCGCTCTGGAAGTCGTGCCCATGTGGTCATGCCTATGCTAATTTCATCTTTTGCAATGCACTGCACCGCAGTCCATTACATTTATACTGGTAGGAACCTCCTGGTTACACCAACTCATAGGGGATTATTGTGTCCGTCCATCCGTCGTGCAGGGAGGGGCTGGGTGGGGAGGGAGGGGCTGGGTGGGGAGGGGAGGGTGGAAAGGGTGGGGCCGGGTGGGGGGTGGGAGTGGTGGGGCTGGGTGGGGAGGGGCTGGTCACCCCGTGGTGCCCTTATAAAACTCAACGTTTAACCGACTCACGCCGGCTTGTGCCCGCCATCACAGTCGTACAGTATTTGCGGAATAAACCACGCCGCCGTTGACCCTGGCCATTGACCGAGCAACCGAACGTTCCTACCAGCTCCCTCCGCAGGAATGTGTTTAGGAAGCCATTGGAGCTCTCCACTTTTAAATCTAGATTGAAAACTCACTGCTTTAGAACTGCTTTTTGTGTTTAGTTCTTGTCCTTTCCCCCTCCCCGCACCTCAGATTAGCACGGGTAGCTACGTACGGTGTGCAAGAAGTTCAACATCCATGCATACAAATTTCCATTCCAAAGCATGGAAATGTCATCGTTTAAAATGGTAATTTAACCCTTCTGCTGCCAGCGCGCTGCCCATGCACGTGCAGTATGCACGCTGTGTTGAAAACACAGTGCGTGTCAGTAGGTTGCTAAACGTTCTTCCTATAATCCGCATTTTTTTGCGGACAGGTGGACGATGGTTATCCGCTGATCTTGAACCGGCCTTTTTCCTTGCCTGCACTTTGGCAAATTACATCACGACTCCAGACTAGTGGAGTTCACCGGTAAAATGTATTCTATCATCTGCAAGTGTTTGCAGATTAGCGGAGCGGATTGCTGGTAATATCACGGATTAGAGGATAAATTATATTCATCCCCCATATCACTGCGGATATGAGGAGTTCTACTGATTTTTTTAACGGATGAGATTAAGGGCGAGGCATGGAACAATGCATCGATTCAGTTTATTAAATTCGATTCGTATGCTTACGATGCGCGCTTTGAATCATTAAATAGCTGCAATCAATTATTCATGATTCACGCAAACTTTATGCAAATTACTCGTACTGACGTCGCCACGAGTATCACAATATGGAAATTGTACAAAGGTAAAAAAAACGCAACAAACAATAGACGTTTCGGAGGCAACACAAGCTTCCGTCTTCAGATGGTACCGTCACAGCCACGACAGCTGTATCAAGTAAATGAGAGATTGCAGGAGTTACCACTGCGTTTATATAATGGTTGGGGAAGGTGGTGGGGCAAGGGCCGCATACTTATTATTAATATGGTAAGGTGAGGTTTGAGACTAAGAATAGACTGCATAACAAAGGCTGAGCCTTTGTTATGGAGAGGTGCGGTTTGTGACTCAACCTGTAACAAGAAGACCACCACTAAACATGGTTAACAGTAATGGTTGTCTGTCAAATAAGATTGGCAAATAAGTGTAGTTAAATCTTTTTTGCATGGTTAATCACATCTTTCCAATGATTACTCAGTTTGTAACCATCATCACGGTTGAAATTATGTCTGTGTTTGTATATTGATACCAAGATCCAGGATGGTCATGTCTATGCGCCGCTTCTCGGTGGCAGCCCCAACATTCTGGAACGATATCCCTCTGCACATTCGCAGCATCACCTCAATCGCCTCCTTCAAGAGAGACTTAAAAACTCACCTCTACAATCATGCTTTTGAGCGACTCTGAGCTTGACTCTGCGCCTCTGAGTTGCGGCCACTACATCTGCAAATTTGCGCGCGTTACAAATTGAACTATTATTATTTATGTATTTACGCGATCTAACCCAACAAAAAAACTATTACAAACGTGCAAATTTGGGCCAAAAGTTGGCATGTGGTCAGAAAGCATTGGCCCAACAATAGCCCAACGTATCCATGTTGACTGGGCACACGCCTACCAAGTGTATGTCGTGTGTGGCGGGTGTCTCAGGAGCACATTGGTGTGTTTGTGTGTGGAGACATGGGGCCCTCTTGGTGCGTATTCGTTGTGGGGCCACAGGGAGGTTGTGTTAGAGGCACAGAGTGAAGTTTCTGAGTGTATAGGTGGGTATGAGAGCGGTAGCTGCGCTACGAACCCTGGCGACCCGGTCCTGGGCCTCTTCCCCTAGGTCGACTCGGCCTCAAATGAGTACCTGGTGCGGTGTGGTAACATTGCCACTGGGGGAGACAAAGGCGGCCGGGCGTGGTTGCTGGCCACCCACCCCCCTCGTGTGCCGTGCCGACCTTCATAGTTGCTGCTCGCCAACAGCGTTTGCCCCCCAAGTCTGCTCAAGGTCATACAGGATCTTTGTTTTTCTTTGGGTGGGGGAATGGCATGCATTGAGAGGACATGGGTTTGTGGGTGTTTGTGTGCAAGGTGACCTGCTGATGTCTGTGTGTGTGTGCGTCTACGTGTGTAGAGGACATGGGAACGTGTGTGTTGTGTGTGTTGTGAGTGAAGCTTCCAGAATACAGTGTTTAACGGTCTGACAGACAGGATGCTCCCAAAATCACTGCACCGTTTCCTGTTGCCACCTCCGATTGTGTGGAGCTCTCAGTACGCTGCACATTGAGGAGTGTTTTTTTCATGTTCAATGCGTGTGACGGTACAGTGCCGAAGCTGATTTTTTTTGTTCCGTCTCAAACGCAGCTGTGTTGTAGGGAGACTGGCCACTGCCATACGAATGTGGAATTCTCACCACCGTCTCTCAAGGACGCCGAAGGATAATGGCACCGATCCATGCGACAATCACTGTGGCTGAGGTTTTTTCTTCACACGATTTGCCTAACGCTACTCCACGACATTTAAAGCAATTCATCTTTAAGGCAATTTCATTGAATCTCAGCACATATGCAGTGCACACAAATAATAGGGTCTGCATTGTGTACGAGCTTCCACGGAAAATGGGTCCTGTCCATGGCAGAAAAAACTAATTAGCACCTTCAATTTCAGTAAACTGGAATTACGTTTTCCAAGACTGTGTTCTCATTAGTGCCAACCACAATAAACAAGGGAATGGGCTGCAAACTATAGAGCTACGAAACGACAACATATCCAAGTTTTAAAAATTCCAGTGGTCAGAACAGTACAAACTGCAAATCGCCCCCCTCCCCACCAGTCCCCACCCCCCGTGGCCTAGTTACTGACCCGGGAAAGACGCACCTTTCCGGGCAGGAATTCAGGCGAGGTCAGCAGAGAGGTTTTTTTGAGAAGCGTTATGTAAGTGTGCTTACTGTTAAAGGCCTTTATAACACATTTTTTTTTAGCGAAGTAAAATCATTTTTGGGTTTTGCTTTGCAATGTTAAAATGTTTGAGATTCATATTGTATGGGGGGGATGTTTGATAGTTAGGAAAGTAGAGTAACACAACACTCCTCTTAACCGCAGCAATGTGGGTGATGAACATTGCAGACTCTATTATCCGTGATGTTATCTTCGAGTTTACTCCGCTTATCCGTGAATCGATGTTGCGGATAACCGATGGGTATTCGGATAAATTTGTCACGACATTCCACCTATCTGCAAAAAAATGTGTGGCTAAGGAAGCCATTCTTCGTCTTGCATATATAACAACAATGCAGGATGGGAGAGACCATATATAACCGTGGGTGGATAACATGAAAAATAGACCAAGCATAAAAGGAGTTATAGCTTCTGCAAATAATCGGAGCCGTGCATGAGGAGTTCTACTCCACAGTACTGTAATATGATCAGCTATATTAACAATCCAAGGAAAAAATAACTATGAATAGGTGAATATATGGATAATTTTCACTGCTTTAATGCAGTAATTGGGATTTCCCTTTACTCGATGCCATTGCATTTGGTCAAGTAAATCTGCAATACCTCCTCATGTCTTCCCATTCACCATTGATGATCGTGTGTTTATCGTCTTCTTATCTAATGTGCACTGCATGGGAAAAGTAATGTATGCTGGCGATCGTTTGATCACAAAACATGGGGAAAAATACTTTCATGGGGACAAACGAGATTGGATCACTTTGTTCTCAAGTGTGTAATTTAAATAGAACGTGGCATTGTTTTTAAAAAAATAAGTGGCATAATATAATTTTTTATAAACAGTGTGAAGAATTGTTCCTAACACCTATGCTACAAGGTGGCACTACAATATTATTTCAGGTGTCAACAGGCTCTGCGCCATCCAAGGACTATGCAATGGACTGCAGTGTTCTTTTTTGCTATTGACTAAAATGGAGCATAGATCAGTGATGGGCAACCCAGACGAGTTAGTGGGCCACATAAGGGGCCCTCCTTCACCCCAGTGGCCCACAAGCTTGACATTGTGCTTGTCCACTAACCGTGACCCAATACATCAACCCGAGACCCACTGAGACCAGGCCACCACGAGGGGCACCAGGGGACACATGCAGCCCGCGGCCGCAGTTTGCCAACCACTGGCATGGATGCTAATACATTCCTGTACTATGTACATCTACTGCTGGATGAATGCCTCCCCACGCCGCACGAGTGGTGGGGGGTTTTGACCATACCTCACCACGCTGAGCAGTGTGGGCTGATGACATCGTTAAGTCCTAGACCATGAGAGAATAGACGTAGAGTACAATTTGGAAGTGGTGTCTACGACTTGATCCTGCAGTGTTTGTGTATGGCAGTCACCCATCCAAGCACTATCCAGGATCTAACCTGCTTTGCTTCCAAGATCTCAAGAGACCTGGTGCATTCCGTGCAATTTGGTCAAAAAGTAGATCTCCAATTATAAATAGCAATGTGGGGGACGAACATTATCCAAGATGTTGCCGGCAAATTTCTACCACTTATCCACAAACAAAAAATAGCAGATAATACTATGAATCTGCAGCGTGAATCCCATTATGCATGAAACATTCCACGATTAAAGCTACTGAATGAAACACACCGTGTGATAAACACCTGCCATACAGCGTGTTTTTGAAGTGTCCTCAGAAGTATTTACGAAATGATTATGAATACGTCGTACCTGTTTTGACGTATGGATCACAAACATGGATACTATACATCAAACCATTAAACAGCATATTCCTATTATCCTGTTGTAAATATACAGCATGCAGAATGTATCCATAAATGACCAGATGGTATTCAAGTCTACTTCCAACAGTAATGCATCTTAATGGGCACTCAACTGCTTAGGCAAAGGACATTTATTGATCGCTATCGCATGTCACGACGGGTTATTGGCAACTACTGGCGATAAGTAAGCTGTAATAAAGACATAATGAAACACAGCTCGCAAGTTAAACTTTAAAGCATTGTAGAAATGATTAAATGCATGTGCCCCTATCTTTAGCCTTTTAAATTGCAACTAAATACTGTAGGTCATTAATCTGCAAGCACACAGAAGCTGGCTCCACTTCTCCCATCTAATTAACCACTGACAGAGAACGCACAGACATAGTTGAACAATTTTCCCATTCATTATATTTCATTTGTACTATCAGCATCAAAATAGGTGCTACAAATACACACACACATGCGCACAAATCGTACTACACATTAGCTTGTATAAATAACAATTAAGTATAAGGTATTTATTATGAAGTGATACTACAGGCCATTGCATATAGATCAGTACGTGAGTTTATGCAGTGCCGAATGTAAAGAGATAGATCCTAGAGGATTACGTTGTCTTTGCAGTGTACCAGACGATAGGATATTCCTGATACAAGATCTTGAATACTTCTATTTATTTTGAGCGCAACACAAGTAGTCAAAAAAGCAAACAAAAAGAAGCAACTCTGATAATGATAATAATATGCACTGTCCTTGAAGTTGATCATTATCAGATTTGCTTCTTTTTGTTTGCTTTTTTGACTACTTGTGTCGTGGTTATTGCAAACATGATGCCTTGAATAAAGGTGTCAGTTTTGTACCAGTTTAAAAGGGTAAAAACCTACTACTATATTTTGCCACTGGTAAAAGAGATCTCATAGTGTAAATGCTTACCCCGAGCTCTCAATACTCTGATATTGCACTGTGTTTGAGTTGTACGCATTCTGGTGTCATCTGGTCCAACACCAATGGGGACTAGGCTCTAAAGAAAGCCGTCTCGGGTGTGGACCAATCAACTTCAAGGACAGTGCATATTATTATCATTATCAGAGTTGATTCTTTTTGTTTGCTTTTTTGAGTACTTGTGTTGTGGTTATTGCAAACATGATGCCTTGAATAAAGGTGTCAGTTTAGTACCAATTTAAAAGGGTAAAAACCTACTACTATGAGTTGATGTTGTTAGTGGCATCGTCAGATTTTCCTTCATCAGCCGCCAGCGCGTCATGACCGGTGAAAAACAACATCTGCTCAGAGACGTTGGCACAATGCAGCCTCGCAGCGGCCTCATTGAACGCGGTACAGCAGAGAGCACAGTCCTCACATACGTTGGCACAGACGAGAGGTAATGGGGTTAACGTGGCACAGTGGTTTATAGCAACGACGCAGTAAAAACAAAGGGGGTTAACCGAAATTTTGATTCCTGGCCATGGCTAACATGAGTGGCGAATAATCTCTCAACCGGGGCACCCCATTGCGCCAAAACCAACAACTACCCCCAGTGTGATGAACCCCCCCCCCCCGTGATCAATGCTTTCACCCAGCAGCTGATTAACAAAGAACCGCTATTTGTTGTTTCACGAGGAATACAATACACTGCATTGTAATAATTACTCGAATACCCTATAGTGTCTTCTTGGTTCTTTCGGTAAAGTCACGAAAGCTTGATATCGAAATTTACCCTATAGTGATGCAGTCACTTTCATGGGGAACAGTCGTGTGTTCTATTTGTGTTGTTTGTTGCCAATGAGCCACAATGTGTAAATAAACACATTTTAAATGGACCCATCAAAGTTCTATGGTCTGTGGTTTGTGACTACAGTTCACGCACACGAGCCAGGGTGGGGGGGCATTATAATCATGAATTGCTTCGGTTTATAACTTTTTATTGGCTGGAATCGCGCCACAAGATGTCCCCCTGCTGTGCCCATTCAAGTGGCCTGAAAGATGGTCTCGTGAAATTGCACACGCTTAACGCGTTACCACAGAGAAAAGACATGTGTCACTTTAGAGTGTGTTTGGAAACCCATGGCTTGAGGAGGGTTGAGGACAAACCAAAGTGGGGTTAAATATTTTGCCATATTATAAAATTTATTTCATGAGAGCATTCTTAAATTTGCATCTTACTACAGTATATAGAAGAAAAAATTAATTGTGATTCGTGTTTCTTAATGATTTCATGTTAATGTTTTTTGTATTGTAGTATCATGAATTATATTCCAATCGTGCTAATTGCATCATGCCATGGAGTGGTAAACCTTCGCCTTCAACAATAACAGCAAGTAGAATGTCAGATCATGCCATGCCTCACAAGGTGACAAAAGCACAAACACTATACTCGTCACTGCAGTGGACCGCTCTTATCCAGCATTACAGGGTGCTCCCAAATTGAGTCAAAAAATACAAAGTAAAAGTCATTTTCATTCCACAATCAATTGTAGACAAAGCTGAAGCGAGCAACTCCATTAAGTCGATACCCTTGAGCATCTGGTTTAATCGCGGGTGGCTGTATACATTTGAACCCAGGATCTCATAGTGCTGTCAATCTCACAGCGGTCATTTGCCTCTCGAGCCACCTGGCCACATTTATATTCTAAATACTCACTTAAAGCTGTCACGTTAAAACATAACACAGCTGACATTCAAATTGCAATGTTAAAAATGGCTTACACGCCCTCACCAGGGCACTGATATAGCGTGCCAAGAAGCAACGCGAACAGCCACACCAACCACCACCACCACCACATGGCACAGCCACTGTGTTCATGTATGCTGCCGTGGCACATCAGGCAGTGATGATACCACGCTTGAGGAGTGATATCACTGCGAGGGGAGTCATCGGGAGTGGGCAGCTGTGTAAGGAAATGAGACAATTGCCTACATTAGGGAACACGCTCAATCAAAGCCTTGAGTGGCGGTAATCTTTATCCGCGCTCCCAAGTCGGTGGTGGAAAATTATTTACGCACAAATATTTTTTGCGCCCCGAACCCCTGGCCTTGCGTCTTCCGCCGTTCCCCGTTAAGAAATGGAACATGCTATCTTAACGAGTCGATGGGCTCTCACAGTGGTCCAAACAAAGGCATCGATTAGAGATGCCACATCCATTGATTGTGGACGGAACCAATAAAGCCTCCTTTGTTCTCTGATTAATTACCCTGCCAATCGGATAAATCAGCATAGGGTGCACGTAAAACACCACGAGGGCGTTACAACAGCCCACACGCGGTGACCGGTTTGACAGGCAGCTAAAGAGAAAGGTGACCGTTCTGAGACCACGCTTCAGCGATGCAGCAGGGTGCCAGGTTTGACACGAGGGTCGTCTGGTAGTGTGATTGGGGGCGGGAGGGGCCGTAACCTCACCTCTATCTCAGTAAAACAAAAACGAACGCTTTTTTTTATTTTCTTCTAAGCATTGCTTTTTCCCCCAGTAAAAATTAAATATATTTCAACTGCGCTCTTGTCGTCACGTCACGAGGAGGATAAATAACCATTTGGAATGCTCGCAGTATGCAGAGTGCATCATCTTGCATCAGAGAATGGCCCTCTGAGATAATGTCACAGAAGTGCATCTAAACTTACTTCCTTAAGCCTCTTTATTCACGAGGGGCACTCTTCACATTCCTTGAAAAGAATGTTCATTGCTTGTAAACAGCCTTTTTTAATTCTTGGGGCCCTGTAAAGAAGCCAACTTAAGTGAAAGCAACAACTTACTTTTTAAAACTCCAGGCTGAGTCCATGATGATCTCGCTACATTTGAAATACCAGTTTAATCTATGGGTGGCTGCCAAAGCACAAACCAGGAATCTCACGTGCACCTACCGCTGTGTCCCCCCCCCCGGCCACCTCCGAATTAATTAATGTGCTGTTACGTAAACCACCGGGATATACAGCCGCGTTGTACAGGTTAGCACACTGAACTTGCAATCCAGAGGTCACCGGTCCCAATCCCACCCAGCAGCAGGTGAAAAAAGGAGGCAAATTTCTTAAACCGTCCCTCCCACCTCTGTCCACCCATCTAATAACCCATTCCGAGACATCTGCAAGTCGCAGGGTGGGTGTCCCGTTTGCCACTGAATCTCGGAACGCGCAAGTGGTTAGCGTTCATTTTATTTAGAGGCGTAGTGCCGTTGTTTTTAAAGACATTGTACTCACCGCTGAGAACTGTAATGACATGACCGCACTCTACGATAGCCGGCGCCAAACTGTTTCACACGCCCTCCCGCAAGGCCTCGTGGGAGCCTCATTACCGATAAAGTTATTTTATTTTAGTTTTTTTTACAGTGCTCATTCGGACGACTTACACGTATGTCAAAGGAACGGAATCAGAAGAGAAAGTGATGACGTACACGCACGCCATCGGAGCGGGAAAGGGTAAACAGGTACACCACAGTTAGTTGAGTGGCAAATCGTATGTAGTGGGGTACATCGTGGGTACTTCCACCTCTACCAAAATGCCCTCTAGAGGGGCTCCCTAAAACTCCCTCTGGTGGATGCCCTTCTGCCAGCAGTGGCGTGAGCAAGACATTTCTGGGCTACGCCTGTATCTACATAGCTATAAGCCACACATACCAGTGTGCGCTATACACTGTACGTGTACAATATTCTGAAGAATGTTTGAGCGGACAGAAAAGGGTCTAAATGGTTGGTCCATCAGTGCGTGGCCTTCCTGGGCCAGAGTTTTTCAGCAGCATTTGTTTAAGCAGGCAAACTCTAGACTTCTTTTGACTTTCACCGGGAGATTGTGGCTTGCTAAAACAAATTGTGTCGAGTTTCCTGATGTTGCACGCAAGAGCTACCCACGGACACGAAGGGGGCTCATTCAGCACAGTACAGCAGCGTGGTACAACACATTTCATGTACCGTCTTGGTGGATTTGTGCATTCTAAAATAAAAACAGGGTTGTCTGTTCATGAGGGTTCTTGTTTCACCACGTGAAGATACATTCAAATCTCGTTTTGGGTCCTTCAGCCTCGAAGGGGTTTCTGGAGCAGTGTTTTCGCAAAGCATTTCTTCAAAAGCAGGAAAACTGTCGACGAGGTTTGTTTTATCTTTTGAGTCTCATGACCGCATTAAAGGGGCCAGTCCTTTCAACAACTCAGTGGAAACGGGTCAAACACGTGTCACCTTAAATAAATCCCACCGCAAAACCACTTTGTGCAAGATGACCTTCACAGGCTGGTGAACTCAAATGCGAGAGCATTTCACTTTGAAGAGGCGATTCAGGTCCACGTCTGTTTATCTATTGTCGAATTGCATATCACCGCACTTGCGATCCAGCAGCAATACACACAATACACGTTGTAGATTAATATCACAGCACGTGTCATGCCACACAACCGTACACAGAGATAAAGAGATGTGATCAACTGTATGTTGTGAAACACAGTCGTTTTAATAGTACACTGCATTGCTCTGTTTATGCAATGTACATTTGCCAAAGTTATTGATGAGGAATGAATGCATTGTAAAGCTCATCTCTGTTTAAACAAATATAAACTGTGCATCAAAAACAGTGCACTACCTCCTGTGAAGCGAGTGCTTGAATAACCTTTAACGCCTTCTTTGCTCGTAGTCAAATCAAATCCCAGATTTGTAAAAAGTTACAATTTTCGCGACATAGTTTTTACCGAACAAATCTCTCATGCTCTTTCTTACAATTACTGCAATCATAATGGGCATTCGTATTGGCGTCACTACGAAAACATCGAATATAGTACTGCAATTGACATACCATTGAATCAAAACTAGTGTTCCGACCAATGGCATTAACACCCGTGGTTATGTAATGTGCAATAGTATTAGGGTATTCTGCAAATTGGCCTCGACTTTCCCCCAGAGCTAGACGGCGATCATCTGTAGGCAGACCCAGAGGGTAGGACAGCATGCTTCAGTCCATCTTCACCATTCCACTCTGCACAGCAAAAAAGACCCCTTAACAGACTGTTGGGACAAGTGCTGTTAGCGAGCACCTATGAAAGGCAGGATGCGTGGATGTGGGTGGGTGGCCTGCATCACGCCCGACCGCCTTTGTCTCCCTAGTGGCGATAATTACACACGACACCAGTTACTGAATCGATATAGGGGAGGCCCAGGACCGGTTTAGGCAATCGTCACTGGTGTTGTCCGTGAGCGAGAATCGAACTCGGGTCACCACTTTCGTCCCGCAGCATGCTAACCACTGCACTACCGCTCCTCACAACTCTCCAAACAAAGATTCCCCGTGTAGCCTTAACAGACTTTTGGGGCAAGTACTGTTAACGAGCACCTATAGCATCTCACACACACTGCCAGTGACGCTGCTTCTCACCGGGCAGCACCGTGGGAAAAGTTTGGCCGCTTTTATGAGCATTTGTTGAAACAACTGTACAGGATATTCATACCTGCTTTTTATTTCTTCAAACAACAATCCTTGTTTTTGATGTGCTGTGTTGGGATTACATAGTACAGCAAAAACCCCGGTTAACGTCGGGGATACGTTCCTGAAATGTGCGACGACCAATAACAAAACGACGTGAATCAAAGCGATTCAGAGGGTAGGGGGGGAGGCGAAGGCTGAGAGGCGACGGATAACGAGAAAGGACGGACGATGCTGCCAGCGACGTGAGTGTGTCGAGATGATGCAAATCAGGTAGCAGCATTAAAGCGACGACGTATTTGTGAAACGACGTAAAAGAGGGGAGACGTACATCTGGGTATTGCTGTACTCATATCAAACCTACATAGGCCCACATCAAGGCATACAATACCTATTGAACGCACAAACCACATTTGCTCATGACAGGCAGCCATGCCAGAAACACTGCAGCTAAGAAGGTGAACCGAGAGCAATGCTGCAAATACGTCTGTGTGAGTGTGTGTACCTGCTGCAGTGTGTAAACATTGCCACTGGGAAGATCAAGGCTATACGGGGGATCTTTGTCTTGTATTGGTTACCAATTTTGCAAGCGTGTGAAGAGGTAACTAATGATGCGGGTATGCTTGTGTGAGTTTGTGTGCGGTAGAGCGCGGGGAGTGGTAGCGCGTTTTGCTACGAACCCGGTGACCCAAGTTCGATGCCCGCTCACGGCCAATACCGGTGACGATTATTTGAACCAGTCCTGGGTCTCCTTAGGGTCGACTCGGCCTCAAATGAGTACCTGGTGCGGTGCATAAAATCATCGCCACTTGGGAGACAAAGGCGGCCGGGCGTGGTGCTAGCCACCCATCCCCTCGTGGGGATGGGTTGCCGGCCTTCATAGGTGCTCACTAACAGCACTTGCCCCAACAATCTGGTTAGAGCTATGCGGGTGATCTTTGTCTTTGTGCGGTGGAGCAGTTGTTTTGCAGAATATGCTACGATTCCTGGTGTGGCCCGGGATCAAATCCCCCACCAATGTTCTTCAATGTCACATGGTGGCATCTAGCTAGGCCAATAATGAGCTCTCCCATATAGGTCACCCCCCGCTTTAAATAAATTACAACACCGATGGCTGTTGTGGGGGGAAACAAAGGCGGACAGACGTGATGGTGGTGGTTGTTTGGTGGCCATTCAACTAATTTCTAAGCATATTTATCCAATAGCTCGAGCAAAACTGCACGGATGATATTTGCTTCTGCTTGTGCGCAGTAACCGACTGTCTAAAATACAATACCATGTGTGTGTGCTCCACGTGTGTGTGTGTGTGCTCTGTCAAAATACGTCAAATCGATTCCCTACCGTAGCGATTTGTGCTTGGTGCCACGCACCTTTTGTGTCAACTGCGTTGTTGCTGCGTTGTCTGGCATCAGCAAGGGCCGCTGTGTGCATGCAAGCGGGGATTTCAAATGCGGATGCTATGCAGAATAAAAATATGTTGCAAAGGTGTTGTTTGCTAAAGTGTAGTGTGTGTGTGTTGTGATGATGAAAATCTTGTGCGCACGCTATCACAAATGATACAAGCACGTGCATGATGCAAATGTTGCAAATGATGCGTTTCCCAACGAAATCTCCCCTGCTATGTAATTTAATAGAATGTTGCATTCGCGTGTGCGTGTGCATTAAACAGCGGAATAAATGCGTGACTGCATCCACGCATTGCCCAGTTCAGCAAATACTGCGCAGCCTTATCTCGAGTGAGAAGTGCGATTTACGCGTTTAATAAACAAAGATGGTAGTGTGTGTGTTGCCCCTTTCAGCTCCATCATAACGGCTACCCAACATTGGCGTGGCTCGTTGCTGTTGAGTCGAGGAGAACACGAGGATGTTAGACATTTGCCGTCTCAGTAGCGTGGGAACGCCACTCACACCAGAGGGCAAGACAATGGGCTCAGTCCACAACCACCAACAGCACCACCACCATTGCCATCATAACCATTTCCATCTCTTGAACAACAGCACCAATGTCACCACCATCTTTACCGTTGCTCTTTTCACAACACTGTCACATCTGCTCAGAGCCACCATCACCACCATCACCATATTAACCATCATTATTACCATTATAAGAACCATCACGATCACATCGTCATATATCCACGACCACATCGTGGCAGACATCACAATCATTATATAATTGTAACTGTGTATAATCATTATCCACAACCATCATATCACCTAAACTTTCACCAGGACCATAATCATCTGATGACCAATAGCGTGGTATTCATCATCAGCAGTATGTGTCATTGTAAGCATCACTTCCACTCCCCATTAGGATTGTTACCACTCCATCACGCCACTGTCATATAATATAAATCATTACCATAACCATCACATCAAACCCAGGCAGCATAACATCAGAACCATTCACAATCACCATAAACATCATAACAATCACCATCACACCTTCTGAATCATCCCTACCATCATATCATTGCAAATACCATTACAAGCATCATTGTACTATTACGTTCTACGATATAATCACGGTCATATCGTAACCACCACTATCAACATAAATAATCAACATTACTATCATAACTACTATATCACTATCACCATGGCTGTATAACCATTACCAGCATAAACCAATCAGCAATATTATCACTATCACCATTCTTACAATTATCACCACCACCACCACCGTCCGAGTTAAAATGACCGTGGGTAAAACGACACCACCACTCCCAATTACCATCAGACCGAAGACCATCATCACAACCTCTTCATCATTATCATCAACCACTGCTGCCAACATCACCAGAGCCCGAAACAACACCGCCACAACTATCACAATGTTGCTAATAATGACACATGGTGGTTGTCAGTGGGTGTACAAGAATTGCAACACAGCGAGGTTTGGACTAAAAGGGGGGGGGGAGACGCACCGACAAAACCATCAGCCTCCCCTAAATCTCTCTCAATATACAAAGAACCCCCTTATAGCCTTTAAACCGACTGATTAGGGAACGTTCTGTTAGGGAGCACCTATTAAGGCCCACGCCCGCCCACAGATGCCGCACCAGGTACTCATTTAAAGCCGAGCGGACCTAGGGGGGGGGGGGATGGGGATGCGTAGTAGACACACGGGGAAGCTAGGGGGGGGCATCGACACAGAGCACCGCCCACACCGACCCAGGCTCACCACGCCCGGCCGCCTTTGTCTCCCCAGTGGCGATGTTCACTACGCACCCCTACACCAGGTACACGCATTTGAGGTCGAGTCGACCTAGAGGAGGTGTCGACCGTGAGCCGGAATCGAACTCGGGCTCGCCGAGTTTCGAAGCGCAACACGTCCGTGACCACACACACACACGTGTGTGGCAACATGCATGTAGCGGGCTGTATATCACCTGCAGACACACACACACGTGTGGCAACATGCATGTACGGGGCTCCCTGTCACCTGCACACACACACACACGTGTGGCAACATGCATGTACAGGGCTCCCTGTCACCTGCACACACACACACAGTGTGTGGCAACATGCATGTACAGCTTCCCTATCACCTGCACACACACACACACGTGGCACGCATGTACAGAACTCCCCGTCACCTGCACACACACGTGTGTGGCAACATGCATGTACAGAGCTCCCTGTCACCTGCACACACCTCGAGAGAGACAAAGACCCCCACCCCCACCGCATGGAAGCCCGCCGCTTGCAAACATTGACGTCTCTCGCCGCCTGTGAGCGAGCACCCGTGGATGTGCACGGCTCGTTTGGGAAGAAGATTCAGCAGCAGCACCACCACCAGCAGCACCACGACCGCCTTTGTCTCTCCCGGTGCAGCTGTGTTCCACACCGCGGCCAGCCCAGCGCAGCCACACGCGGTCAGCGAGGAGGCGAGAGCGACGGCCCCCGCTAGGGAGCGGAATCTGTCAAGGCGCGGACATCGCTGCCACTTTGGCGCTGCCGTCCGATCTCTCTCGCACACGGAGACACGCACATAGAGAGAGAGACGCCGAGACAGAGAGAGATGTGTACACACACACAGAGACAGAGAGAGGCGGCATTGGCGTACCTCCTCCACTCGACCCAGAGGAGGAAGGCGATGATCGCGTTCTCAGTGCTGCTCCGGTGGCCGATGCAGCAGCAGCAGTAGCGGAATCAGTCGCCGCGTCTCTCGCTCCTCCCTCCCACGGCGCACAGCAGCGCCCTGTGCGGGGGATGGGGGCGAGGAGGAAGGGGAGAGAGAGACACGGAGGGAGGGGATGGGGAGAGAGAGAGAGGCTGGGGTGGTGGTGGTGCTGTTGATGGGGGGAAGGGGAGAGACGTGGAGAGAGCGCGCAGAGAGAGAGGATGGGGGAAGGTTGGTGGTGATGGGGGAATAGGGAGAGAGGAATGGGTTGAAGGTGGTGGTGATGATGGGAAAAGAGGAGGAGAGCAGAGCGTGAAATCTTTCGTTTACAAAAAGGGGGGGGGCACATAAAGCAAAGCATTGGAAAAAAAAAATGATGAACGAAGCAAAGTGCCGACTACACCGAACATCTTCTTGTTTCCTCTGATCGTAAAAAAAAGAGAGAGAGATGGATTGTGGAGGTAATGTTGAGTCGAGGCTGTCTCTTCCCTACCGCTCTTTCTCTCCATGGTTTAAATGCCAACAATGCCACAGCGATTCCCCATTGAACGCGATGCCCGTGCAATCGAATTCCTGGGTGCAGTGGCGTAGCGACGACATTATCAGCTCAGGGGGAGTGAGTTTGCGGCAATTGATCAGGTGGGGCCCCAATATTTGCTTTGTCTCGCACGGTGGCAGTCAAGGGCCCCCCCAACTCGTGGCTTTGGCCACTAAGGGGATTGGGGCCAAGGCACCCATCCCCCCACTGCCCCCACGCTCGCTACGCGGCTGGGTGCAGACGATGCAAGATTCTGATCGTGGGCACCAAGACTCGTGCGTGGTCGCCATCAGCATCGCCATCAGCATCATCAGCATCGCCATCATCATCAGCATCGCCATCAGCATCATCAACATCGCATCGCCAGAATGCGCAGTCCGCACACACGGTATTCGTACTGGAACATCTGTGACAAAGAGCTTCATAGCTCATCGGATTCCTCGAGTCTAAATCAAGATTATGATTCTGATTGATATGGAACTCGTCCGCCGTGGAGACGGAGTGATTTACATAATCTTGTGTGCAGGAGCTGGGTGGGCGATTATTACGTCGCATGATCGCGAGAAAGGGGAGGACTTCATCCAGCAGTAGATTGATAATGATTGATGATTTGTGTTATCTAGACAGTATATGTGTATACTGTTTTGTGTATCTGTGGCAATCACTCCGGATGAGCCTGATCTCGTGAGATCTGGAAAGCTAATTTTGTTTACCAGGTATGGCCCACTGAGCTGTATAGCTCTTATTTGAGAAGCAACTGGAAGCTCAACAAAGTGGCTTTTCACGTGAAATTTGACAGCAGCCAAATGCTTTACATTTCTGAATGTGGAGGAAAAAAGCGGATGGCCTGGAGAAAAATCCACGCGACCACGGGGAGAGGGGGAGAGAGCCCATGCAAAATCCACATACACAAGCATGGTCTGGGTCGAGAATCGAACCCACGAAACTCCTGCATTCCAGGCGTGGTAGTTAACATCTCGCCACCGTGGCACCCTAAGCAGGGGTTGATCCTGGATAGCGATGGGTCGTTGCAGACCGTGTGAGCAGCAGAGGGCAGTGCAGCAAGACCCGTGACTATTCACAACTCCCCAACCTCAACTCGCACTTACCAGCCTGGTGCAGTACATTGCAGTATAATCAAACAACCCCCAACAAACCGCACGGTTTGGAAAGGCCCTCATCCAGCAGTGGATTGACACGAGGGTTATACATGGATATATAGAGATCAGTATATATTACACACACACTGCCCTGTGTTCACATGTATGTAACTGTATGGAGCAGATGGAGGTCTATGCCAGGTCAACACTGAGAAAAGGCCTCTATACATATTACATTAGCCCCATGTATTACATTACTTTACTGCGACATTTTTCACATTGAGGGCTATTTGACTAGAGTATACAGTAATTTAATATTTATGGACACCAATACCACCCTGTTAACGGTGGTTGTACTGCGGATGTTACTATCCCACCCCCCCGTCATAGTAATGTAGAATTTTCTACACTGCCACAGCATCAATAATGTAGATGGGCACCACTCCTTGCTAGTTTGAGCAAAGTTTATATCCCGTGTACTCGTGGCATACTCGTGTAGCCAATATGATGTACAAATACGTTGCTGTTAAATATGCAGTCTTGCAAAACATAGTATACATCCATGTCAAGCCATCGCTGGATGAAGTCATGTCCATGCCATGTTGCTCATGGAGGTTGTTTGACCCATACCTCACCAGGTGGTGGGATGCGAGGCTGGTTCACACCGTCGCTGGCTGTAGCTAAAGGCAGTGAGCCAGTTGATTCGAGATGTGATGTTAGCTAAGTGGTTTGGGCTTGTGCTAAAAGGTAGCTTAAAAAAACACAAATGACCGGATGTAATTTCAGTCCCACAAAGTTACCAGTGATATGCACTTTTAATGTTACCTGCGAGATTGACATCAAACATTTCCATTCAATTACTATAATAATAAAAAGGTTTAATCATGATAGCTGTTTCAATTAAAACTGTAAACGAAGTAAATATTCTTAAAGTGTTTCCGTTTAAACTAAAATTTTATGGAAAAAAAATCCATAACATTATCTTTTGCATATGCAACAGGGTTATTGTTACACCATAACCTTAACATGCATGATCCTTGCACACCCTGTGCTGAAAAGTCGATGTGTAGTGAATGCGTTGTAACTAAAATGAAATATATTTCTGGTGTCACTAGAAAAACTAATTTTACGTCACCAGTGCAGTTGGACAAATCAAAAACACATGCCGAGTAGAATTTTGAAATGTGAATTTCCAAGCAATAAAATACGTAACCCAGGTCCAAACAAAGAACTGTATGTACAGTATAGTAAATTAAATATTTTCTTTGGGTCTTTCGGTAAAGTCACGTCGATAGGTTTAAAGAAAAGACCCAAAGAATATGAATTCATGCAGTCACAAAAGCTTTAAGTCAAGATTGAAATTAAATATGGCATAATTAGAATCAGAATCTTTACTTTAAATACAAAATGTAACTTAGTGAGTGTTAAATATGCCTGTCCTATTTTAAACGCACAAAATAAATTATAATTTTGTTTGGATGTAAAATACAGCAATCAAATTCAACAATGCAATTGGAAATAATGTCGTGCACAATAAGACCATCATCAGACGTCGTATGTAAGCTGTGCAGTAAAATAACATTTCTACCACAATAGCAATTTATAACAGCGGTGGGCAAGACGTGGATTCCAAAAAGTTTGGTGTGGATCTCAGGCCAAATACGTATAAACATTAACTCAAGCAGACAACTATTTCGGTTCCTGCTGATGGCAAATAAAAATCACCGACTAAAAATGCATATCTTGAAACAATAATAACAACTTACACCAATAGATGGCGCTAGACCTAAATTCTTATGTAGAGTGTATCCAAAAATAAAGTTGAATAGCTTTATTGTTATTATTGGTTCTTTCGGTAAAGTCACGTAGAAGGGAAACAATAAAATAATAAAATAATATTTTATATTAACAATAAAATATATTTGTATTATTGTATATTAACAATAAAATATATTTTTTTATTATTTAAGTGTTTTCCTTATATGTGACTTTAAATAATTTTTTTGCTTTATTGTTATTCGAAATACTGACAAATGTAATATGTTATGGACGTATACGTTTTATTTTATTAAAAACTTTAATTAGTGATCAAATATTCTCGAATTATTAATATTAATAAACGTCTACATGTCTAACATACTCTTATATAAGCGCACAACTTTATCTGTGATGAACGCTGCACTTTCTGTCGTTTTCATGCAGGGGGCGCTGCAAACCTACGTGCCCCCTGCATGAACGACGGAGGCGCAGGGACAGACGTTCGATTACGTTGTCATCGATCTGCAGACGGCAGTCTTCTCGCACGGCCAGCAGCTCTATGTCGCCTTAGCTCGATCCCGCAATCCCAAACAGGTGAAAGTCCGCATCGAACCAAGCCCCCAGCAAGGCCATCAACTTAACGACGAGAGAAAATTCACACGAAATGTCGTTTGCAATGAAGTATTCCAGATGTAAAATGATAAAATATTTTAATAAAGAATAACAATGATCTAATTCAAAACATAAAACAATTCAAAGATGTTTCATTTTAAAACTTCAAAACAGAGCATCGGGTACTTGCGTAAATGTGTCATTCGTGTGCAATTTTTTTGTGCCTTTCCTGGTGTTCAACTCTGAGAAAACATTTTCCAACACAGCCATAGGAATGAGTGATACAGCATCAACAATACGATGTTTAAGTTTTTGAAGGTCCCTTCGTTTGTAGTGTAGACTTTACTTTTTTTAAACCCCCAGAGATAAAAATGTAATGGCGTTAAGTCGGGTGAACGAGCGGACTTGTCATTATATCAGAAAAGAAAGTACCAATCAATATTCACAAAAAACTAAAACTTCTATGTTTAATGAATATATTCATATCAAATTTATGGCAATATTTCGAATAACAATAAAACTATTAAACGTTATTTTTGCTATAATAATTTTCGGACACCCTGTATATTACGTAGAGGGTTAAATCCTGGTGATTGTTGGTCATAGCTTACTGATTGACGTAGAGCCCGTAGAGATTCGCTACAATGGATCGCAGTGCTTGGTGTAGCGGCCACCGGATGATCTATAGCCTATCAAATACGGGCGGGGCAATTAGCTGCATTCACGGTTTACAAGCGAAGCATCATCCGTGCATATCGTATTTAACCAAGTGCTAACAGCAAGTCTAATGTTCCCGTATAAAATCACACTTCAAGTAAAAGCCTTGTAACAGTTGACAACTCCCTATTTTCACAGCATAGGGATGCTCACCTTGTTTCAACGTCATGCAAGCAACTTCAACCCTAATGCTGTTCACCTAAAATCATTGACATATCTAAAATATGTGGGTCCCTGAATTATTATTTTTATATATACTGTATATCTATAAAAGATGTACATTAATGATACAAACATGTACAAAATAGAATACCTTTGTAAGTTAAGTAATGCATGTCTTTCGAAGTCATTTAAATAACAATGTTAGAATGCTAGTGACAAATTGAATGCTGTGTGCTCATATCACGGATTAAATAATATTTAAAAAATATTGCACCATGCATAAGCTCTTCAAAAAATAAAAGTGTAAAAAAAGACACCTTTAAATGCAAGCCATGGAAAATGCGAGTAAAACTGTAATTTACACCATTGGAACCTCATTTGCCCGTAAAAAATATGATAATTGGTTTTTTACCCTTCCATCTGGCAACAAAACTGACACCTTTTTTACAAGGAGTCATGTTTGCATAGACCACAATACCTGCAGTCATAATGCAAACAAAAAACATAACTCTCATAATGTGCACTGTCCTTGAAGTTGATTGTTTGCATTATAACTGCAGGTATTGTGGTCTATGCAAACATGACTCCTTGTAAAAAAAAGGTGTCAGTTTTGTTGCCAGATGGAAGGGTAAAAAAACAATTATCATAAATTGTTTTATTATGTTTTATTTTTATTATTTTATTACTTCCCTTCTACGTGACTTTACCGAAAGAACCAAGAAGATGAATCCCTGCAGTCACGAAAGCTTTAAATCGAAAAATATCATAAAACTGTAATGTTTGTAATTAAATACTTGTCGCTATATCTTATGAATGCAAATAACATATTCAGGGATCTTAGCGAAGGCATACCACTGCATACCTACAATAAACATCAGAAGTAGTTCATTAAGCCCGGAGCTTTGTTTCAAGGTGATTGCAAGCAGTCTTTCAGCTCCTAAATTGCCACATTTCCAAACGAGGTGGTTGTGCATTCTGAATATGACATTTGATCCATTCATTCAAACAATGCAAACGAAAGCAATAGCTGTGGCAGATACTTTGCAATCCTGAACAGAAGAGCTAAAACTGCATATTTTGCAATTCTTTTTAGAATTCATAACCATACTCTAACAAGAAATGCACAACACACATAATCAATGAGATGGCTGCAAGCCCATCCATACATTCGCCAAATAGTTTATCCAAATGTAAGTGAAAGGTTCAATGTGACATCACAAAGTAGGAAATTGGCAAATTAAAATATCAAAATCGAAATCCAGTAAATAATGTGGAGGACTCACGGTGGTAGTTAATTTCTAAAGAAACTCAAAACAACGTCGCCAACTAAAAATGTGAAGACTTACAAATGACAGCGATCGACCGGCAACTGCAGACGCACAATGCCAGGGGGGAAACCCTGACAAAAGTCTCCTTTCAAAATTAACACTGATCCGTTGTTTATTCACCACAGTTCGCCAAATACAATAGCCGACGCTCTTTCCTGTCCGAAACCCATCCTGAGAACTTTGGCATTGACCAGGAATCAGAGGGGGGTGAGAAACCTCGAACAAATCTCCTGGGCTAGCAGCCGCCCGCCGCCTTCTTGAATATATTTAACCCTAAGCAGTGTTTAAATTGGGCTTCGCTCATAGCCCCTTCTGAGCAACGACGTCTAGTGGCAGCGTTCTGGTGAAACAAGTCTCAAGTAAACCAACAGAAAATAATGATCTTCAACGAGGTAGACTACCCCCAAACAAAATCGCCAGTCACCTGCAGATGGGCTCGTATCTTAATCAGGCCATCCATGGTGGCCGTAACATCTCAAAGCTCATGTTGATGCGTGTGCTTAGGAACCAGTTTGTGGACACAAGGCAGTAGGCAATGGCATCCCTCGCCCACACACATGGAGACCCTGACAAATGGTAAAGTATTTTATAGCTATTTATTACGAGAGAAAATGCAATTCGTGTTTATTTTTACGACAGTATAAATGTTTTAACAAGCTTGAAGTTTTGTGACTACGCCTACTCGGGACGTTTTTAGGTCGACCTCTAATGGTGGAGTCGGCAATCACCAACACCTCAGGGATCATCAGGGTCTGATCAATGTGTATGACGATAGCAGAGATGACAAAGAAGTTGATGGTGGGGAGGAGGAGGTGATGGATGAGGACATGACAGTGACCACCAGCACAGTGATCAGCATGTGGGTGACAGTGTCTGCTGTGCTCGGACGATGAAGGTGGTCACTGCTACTACTCCATCCACAGTGTCTCGTGAAGATCGACTGGTCCTGGCCGGATCCCCCGTTCATGAACCCACTCACACCGGACCATCAGTGGTCAAGTTTGGTAAAATAACGCACCAGGAATCGACACGGGAGGGCCTTCATGCAGCAGTGGATTGACGTTGGATTAACAATTCACTGCAAAGTAATAATTCTACTATTCTGGGAATCGTTGCAGCCCTGCAATTTAATACGTACAATTAAATGTGATGTTTCAGAGTGGAGTTGGAGGCTCAGTGGTTAGAGTGCGCTGCGGGTGTCTGAATTGCTAATGTGAGTTAGACACCCATCTGGTGGACATTGTACGGCAAATTTCTTGGCCTTTTCTGGTTATCACCACCGGTTACTTTTAAACATTTTAACATCGTTCCCTCTTTCCATATACTCAATTTGATCGTAACTGTCGCTGACAAATAGCCTCATCACTAAATAACACAGCATAATTATTTTGGAATCTGCTTTGCAGTGGAATCACTCCCATGTGTCACCTTTCCAGACTATCCTTTAACAAAAGTACTTATCACAATGGGAAATACTGAACTGGGGTAGGAAAGGTTAAAAGGAAGCAGCTATTGTCACGTCTCATGATTGAACTCGAGTCCATAAACACATAGACACACTGCTAATATCAATTGGAGGAGTAACATTGCAGTAAATATGGAACCGTTGGGCCAAAGTTGGCCAACAGCTTTAACCTCATCCCAGCGTTGGCCCAACGTTGGCGTGTTTGCTGGGATGGCATTCAGATGCATTTGCACACCTGTGCCATCGTGCTGATAAATTACTTGGACCAGCAGGGCTATGCCCAACACTCCTGGGAAGAATCAGAATGGGAATATTTATTTACAGGAGGAATCCGATGAGTTATAAAGTGATTTATAGATCTTGCTTATACTTTGCGCTCCTGTCCTGTTTTTGTATTGTTTGATGTTGTAAGGTTCTGACCTGCCCCTACTGGACATCTGTGAAAAAAAGCTTTATAGCTCATCGGATTTCTCCTGTATAAATACGTATTTTAATTCAGATGTCACAACTTAGGGGCCGTCCATAAATGACGTCACGCACCTAGAGGGGGGGGGGGGTCAGACATTTGTGGCGATGTGTGACGAGGGGGGGGGTTAGAAATGTGACGTCACATAAAAATGCACAACTTTAAATAAATATAGAATTGTTATAACAACACTCCTACAACATCCGAGTGCAGCGCCACATTAAATACGCACTACAATGACAATAAGTTAACGCGATTTGAAGCATGTTTATTTTCAAAATGGAAGTATGGTTTGGGGAGGGGCAGAGCTTTGTGACCTCATATTTGAGGGAGGGGTCTGACTTTTTGTGACACTGTGTGACGAGGGGGGGTCAAAAATCGTCCAAAATCGCGTGACGTCATTTATGGACGGCCCCGTAATGTCTTGGGTTCTTGAATCATTAAATGGGGTTGGCTATAAGCTAATGAATCGCTTTGGTTTTGATGGGCAGTCGTTGACCACGTGCTGAATAGCTCTGCTCGACTCTCACAGGTGGACCTCTCTTTTACCCCCCCCCCCCAACTCGTGTCGATGAGCGAATCGCCTGCGCGATATCAGAATTTCGGCGTTTCACCGTGGTCCATGGTTTGCGTGCGGGGAAGCCAGCGAGGCGTTCTGTGGGGCATAGATCATGAGGTCCTTGTTGCTCACTTGCAAGACCGTAATTGTAATATATATTGGGGGGGAACACATTCCCCCCCCCCCAATATTCAAATATAGATTTCTGTTTATATGATTGTGGTTATGGTTGTACTTTATTAATCCCTAATCTCTGCCATTACATACAATGAAACAAGAAAAGGTAAATTAGAAAAAACAGAGCAATGTAATACAATACACTATTAGACATTATTGTAAAAAATAAATAAGTCCATCCAATGTGTTGGTGATTTTTTTATATTTTAGGCAGGAATTGGCAGGAAATTCTTTTCAAATTTAGTTTTTTTTTTTCTGGGGGGGGGGGACCCCCAGAACCCCTGTAAGATTTGTTCCCCCCCAATGTTGACTCCATGGCCATGCTCGCTGGTGTGTCCCCCCACCCCCACCGCTTCCTTCACACTGCGCTCGGCGTTTTTGAGTCACTGACCACGAACCTGGGATGGGATTGCAGACGAATAACGGGAGGGCAGTTCGTGATCACCGCCAATCGGCAGTCCGGGGTCGCATTTCCTTCGTCGATGCGACTCCACGCGTGCTCTACGCGGTGACCCACGTGGAGGACACCGCGGAGGAGCGGGTGGTTCCCCGTGTAGCCCGTCCGCCCTGTCCCCATTCTCATGAATCCTTTCGAGGTGGGGGAATGGGGGAAACGACGACAGGTCGGCTGCGATAGATAGCAACGATAACGACGATAAAAACAAAGAAAGTTCGGAGACGTTGCGTTCTGCGGGCGACTCCACAACAGGAGGACGGGAAGCCATTCTCGGTGGTGGTCGATTGAGGTCTTTTTTTGTGGTCAATTGTGTGTCCCCCCCCTCCCACCATTCCGTTCGCACTGGGCAACTTTATTTCAAAAGTCTTCTTCATTAGGGGCAAATTGCGTTTCTACGATGGCGATCAGAGACGCCCTCCTCGTCACAACACCGCAGCTCTATTCCGCAGGCACCAAGTCTTCCCAAATCTCAATCTTGGACGTGCCTCTTATTCTGTTGTGGGGGGCTCGGGTCCAATCTCTGATCACCATTGAAATTAACTTCGACTTACAATAAAAAAAACAACGCACCTGGTTACCCGGAGCTGTGCAAAATGATTTATTCGGTTCCCATAGACTACGGAGTGCACAATTATACGCTCACACCGGCTACTCCAGCGTGCGGAGGAGCCGAGTTCGTAGGACGGTGTTTGTCCTCGATCTAAACCTTGGCGATTCGTCTTCCGGAGATGTTCTCAGAAAGTGGCAAAGGGGGGCATCCACTTCTCTGCACGGTTGCATGTAAAAGCGCTCTTGAGTTGCTCCGGACATAAAGGAAGCTCTATGGAAAACACATTTATTACAATAATCGTGGCATATTCGTGTGCCGAAATAGATATTTCTATCATGTGATGACACGTAATGATGGAAAAGGACAAGCCGATTTGATGTTAAAAAGAGCTTCATAGCTCATCGGATTCCTCCAGGATAAATATCTGAAATAGCCGAGATGTGCCTTTTGATATACGTTGGACCTTGCACGAGTTGGATCCAGTCCGTTGACAGCTTCGTCAGCAGCTTCCAGGGCATCTCTCCAGAGCCTTATTGAATCTCCACAATCAATCATTTCATGAAGTTCCACGATCTCCGCTGAGTGCTTCTCAATCGCGGCCGTGATGGAATCAATCTTATTTTGGGGCAAGATGAAGTAGCAGATTTCAGGGCCGCTGTCTCAGCCACGTAATCCTGATGGAACTGCTCCCGCGTCTGTTGTGGATTGCAGATTTCACCCAGTATAAGGGACTCATTCTGAAAAACGTAACTTTGAGAATAATTCGAGGTGACTGTATTGCTTTGCAGAGGATTTATAAGACATTTACAGCAATGTGATATGTAAAACGGTGGTGTGGGCAAATCAGGACAAAGGCCGTGATTTGGGCCTCACGCTAATAACGTGAAATTAAATTTAAATCTAAAACTAAACAAAAATGAAGGGTTATATGAAAGATGTATAGAATGGAACAAACTTGCCTTGAATTGGTCTGGGAGGATAAAACGTAATTGTACCACGACACCGGAATTCTTTACCACGGTGTTTAGGATCTATTTTATTCAACCACGTCTGTGAATTCTTTAGATGTGTAAATGAGCAACTCGTTTTCTCTCTGCCTATATGCCGAGACAACTCAGAGCTTGGCTTGCTGTTGGTTGCTGTGCTGAGACCATCAATTCAATACAACCGAGAGCCTTTGATCTCGGCTGTCCAGTGACTTGAAACCCAGGCTCACTGCTGTGATGTGAGAAACAGCTCGAGGGGCTACCTAGCCAGCTCCAATGAGAATTGTTTAGCCGTGCTCTATATTGAGAAGTCTCGCAATGATGGACATACATCCCCAATGGACGGATCTTAAATGTGTGCTCAGAGCAGACAGTCTGAGCGTGGATCAATGCCACAAATCGATACGATGTAATGAATGTGTTAGTAAGCCCACACCATTTGGATAACCCTGCACATTTCACGAAATTACTTGGCAACATATTGCACGAGTGGTCAATATCTTAAAAGGATATGCAGATAAAAAGGGGGGAAATATATATTTTTTTGTTACTTGCAATTTTTTATGCACGCGTTTTCACAAACCAAGCGGATCAATGTGCATCAGTCAATGGCTTTTACACCTGCCACCTATACTGTACTAGCTTGAAAAGCACAGAATCATATTTAGATTATTAACAGCTCTCACATCATGCGTATATCTATATAATTGGGACAGATAGTAAATATCTCAAATATGGAAATTTAATACAAAATCATTGATTAAAGCCAGTTTTCTTTTTACAAGACGAATAAGTGTCATCGCGATATGTTTTCTTGGTAAAGTCTGCAGCTAAATTATCAATACGCAATCGATCACTGTAAAGTGGTCAATAAAGACATTCTCAAGTAGTCGACAGCTTGGGATTTTTCAGAACCCAAATTAAAAACGAGAACATTCTTGGCAAATTTGCACCATGACGCAGGCGCAGTGTCCCAATTGTTCGAATGACATCACCGCCAGATTAATTCACGTCCACTATGTAGCGCATGGTGAATACACCTGCAACACGAAGCAGGGCGGGTCGTCGAATTCAAACCGCGAAATTCTCCCAAACAAATGGCCCACGGCACTGCCCCGTATTATGGTCCCACTAAGCTTAGGGTTGAGGGGCTTACCTCAGAGGCGGGGGGAGGGGGAAAAGTCCCACGCTGGCAAGAATTTTTTATGAGTTGTTCCTTAAGTGCCCGACACAGGACGGATTTTAAAGGTTACCTAGTTGGAGTGTGTATCGGTGATGACCTACAACAACCAGGTTTAACGTAAGTATGTATACTAACACCCTGGACTCACCATGGCTCAGGACGTTCTATTGAAGTTTACAGTCGTATCCCTCCAACAATTATTTTGTTGAGCCCAACTCAGTTAAGCTCATTTCCAATAGTACATTTTTACTGGTTGATAGAAAGTTGTTTCATTCCATCTCCGTTGTTTCTTTCATCATTTTAGAGGGAATTAACAGGTAGAATAATATGGCAGACAAAAGAAAACTAACGTTATGGCGTATGTCTGAATGAAGATATTTCAAGTGAGACAGGCGACTCAACAATGGGTTCACACATTGTACTAAAATGGTAATTTATTCGAAAATGTAACTGGTAAATTGAACACACACAACTTAAACAAAGAGTTCTGCTTCTCAGCCATGGGCTCAGCTCTGCCCATCGACCGAGCCCTGAAAGATCTTGGCGAGAAGCTCGCGGTTGGACTTGCTCTCCTGCGCGATTCTGCTCGCTTTCTGCTTGGAGCGTTGGACCTTCTTGGAGGAGGCCGTCGCAGCCACGGCCGCCCTCTTTTTCTTTTGCTCCTGGATCTCCCCCTCCGTCCTGCGCTGCCGGAAGCCCCACATGGGTTCCTCCTCAACCTCCCCCGCGGCCTGCCCCGCGGTTGCCCCACCGTCTCGAGCGGCGGCGGTGGCGGCCTGCTTCTTGCGTCGCTCGGCTAGGCGCCCGAGCGTGGCGCTGCGCTCCACGTTGGCGACATAGAAGCCCGTCTCCTTCTTGGCCTGCGCGATCTCCGTGCGCAGACGCTGGTTGCGCACCGTGCGCTCGTACGCCAGCCGCTCGCTCAGGTGCGCCCAGCGGAAGCGGTGCAGATACTGCGGGCGAGATGAGAGAGAGGGTATGTATGTTAAACTTATTTCGCACCATACGTAGTCCACCGTGCTAGCTAAACACAAAAAGCAATTCAAAAGAAATTAGTTTTTAATTTAGAAAAATTGAACACTCAACAACGGGTGACGTGGAGAGAGCAGGAGGGGCTTGACGTGGGGTGGAGCGTTTGTGTCTACGATGCCTTGCCACCGCGACCCCTGGTAGTGTCCCAGTCCTCCTCGACAGGGTCTCCATGTCCAATTGTGTCTCCTCATCTCTGTATGCAGTTTCTCTGTTTCTCTGGATGCGGTGTCCATGTCCTTCTCTATTCCCATGCATTGTCCCTGTGTCCTGATCTCCTCCTAAAGTGTCTCTGGGTTCACCAGCATCCCCCCTCGTACTTCTCTCGAGCAGTGCTGTCTGCTTCACTTGCAGTGTTGCTATCTCTTAATGTCTCATTGCGCTCCATGCAAACTTCTCTCCCTCTTAACCTTCAGCTCTTTGTGTCTCAGTGTCCCCGTCTCCTCCTGCAGTCGTCTCCCCCTAGCGTCCGTCTCCCCATGTAATGTTCCCTCTCGTGCATTCAGTCATGTATGGTAATCCCTCTTTAAAAAGTCTCTGCTTCCCCCTTCATTGTCTCCCTCTGCCACCAATGTGTCCCAATCGTGTTCCTGTACCCACCCACTTCCCACTGCTAGAATCTGAATTGCTACGTCTCTCAGTGCTGTCCTAGTTTATCTGTGTCCTGTCTGTATCTCCCCCTGCAATTTATGTACCTGCTCCGGAAGTGTGGCACAATCTATTCCTGCTATTGTTCCTGTCCACACCTTCCTCCATCTGCTACCGGTCACCAGCATACCTACATCCCTCAGTACTGCGGAAATGTACCTCTGTAGTTTTCCTGGATTTAACTGCAGGACAGCCATGTCAGCCCCCTTAGTATTCCTGTCTGTCGTGTCCCTCATACCACCTGCAGTGTCTCCTTAGACAGTGTTCCTGTCCCTGCCTACTTCCCCACTGCCACCATCTACACCCCTGAGTGCTGTCCCAGAATGCCCCGTGATGTGTTCCATTGTTCCCAGGCAGTGACTGTTTCCCTCTTGTCTTGTCTCGTTTCCCCATGCTTTGTCTGTGCTACAAGTAACCAATAATTCCAGCGGCACAACAAAGAGAGCAATGACATAACTTGACACATTTATATTATTTTATGCAATGCACTTGCACTCTGATTGTCCAAAGGCTTTGATTCATTCTAAAAATAACGATTTAAACTATTACTAAACTGAACTCATTTATTTTACCTGGTCAGGCCCACTGAGCTATATAGAGACTGGCCACAAATTATAGCTCAATGAAGTGGCCTTTAACAAGGACATGTATAGCAGCCTAATAGTCTAACAGTATGTTTGTAAATGTGGAGGGAAAAAACGGAGAACCCGGAGAAAAATCCACGCGACCATGGGGAGAACATGCAAACTTAAAATATACAGGCGTCAGGGTTGGGATCGAACTCACGACCTCCTGTATACCAGGCAAAGGAGTTAACATCTCACCACCGTCGCACCCCTTTAATAACAATTGAATTAATTAACCTTGCTCCTAAATCCACTCATTCACAAAACACAGTACTTCATTGTAACAAAAAATCTGCACAAACCACAATTGATTCAGTAATGAAAAATGTGGAAGTCAATGGGAGTCAAGTATGGTAAGAATAGGTTCCTACAAATTTCTGGGTTTTTCAGATTTAAACGTTTTTCAGTTAACAAGCAAGGAAGTTCAACTGCTGCAATAAAAATCTGTCGTATGATTTTTGGTAATCCTTGAAATCAATTTACCTTCAAACAGTGGCCTAAACGTGCCAGTATATGACGGTACGCCATTTGGGAACTTCTCGGACCACCAAACGTATACACCAGCACTGTTCAGAACGGTTCCTATTCTCCTATGCTACAATGTCTCCGCAGACGGGAAATGGCCATGAACATGGCCTGCAGGACGAACAGGTTTCATCCGGGACTGCCTTTAACTACGCATCACATATCCAGCACTATCTCGGACCCCTCCTCTTTCCCCCCCTTGCAATGCCTCCCACTCTACCCGTGTCTCGTTACGGCCATCGCCACACCTTAAGGCTCCACAGGTCGTCGTAGAAGCGGCTGCGCTTGCGCGTCGTGATGCGGTTGTTGTTGAGCATGATGGCCGCGAGCTTGGCTTTCTTCTTGTCCACGAACTCCACCCAGCCCTCCGTGTAGCTGCGCGCGTTGGAGCGCGATATCTTCTTCCGCACCTTCCTCGTGTGTTTGTCTGGGGTGAGGGGGCGGCGGAGAGTCGGGGAGGGAATAACAGTCAAGGTTCTTTCTATATGCCCATTTTTCCAGGGACGCTGCCTTGGCGTAACGGCTTGCACACTGGACTTGCTGGTTCGATTCGGTCTGTATGTGGAATTTCTTTCACACCATACATAGCCAACTGTGATAGCCGGAGGAGTTATTTTTAGTATAAATTGGTACATGCTACAGTTAAACTGATTGGCAAGGTTGTGTGTCGTGGGGTGAAGTATGGGTAAACCCAGACATATGGCCAGCATGTAAGAGTAGGCCAAAATATCCTCTAGAATGGCTCTCTGGAGCTTCCTCGAGTGGAGACTCATGCCAGCAGTGTAATGCAGAGTCAAGCAGGCCGGCTGTGAGAATATAGCACGTAGTTCACAAATGGAAGGCGACAATTTATAACCAGGGCTGGGGACCAAAGAGTTGTCCTACACGGCAAGTCCTCGTAACGCATTTTCGCTATAACACTGTTCTTTCACTCGAGAACACTTTTCGCACAACGTGAAACATGTCTATTATAACGCGGCTTCATTAAGCGAGACACATCTGCACCTAATTAAATTCAGTATGCCTTACTCATTACTACAAGGCATTCCAATACACTCTCAAGGTGAAATAAGTCATAATTGTATATTTTAGTATTCAGTGCAATGCCAGGCAGAATGGATGATCAGGTGGAGACCATCAACTGACGATACTTGGGAACCTGTTTTAATTGAGGGTGGTTGCCTGCAACTAAACCCAAGCAGAATTCAGCTGCACCAGCTCAAGTATAACCCGTGATGCATAGCTCTGCTGTCGCAAGACATCCCGGAATAGGAACAAAAAACCGATATAACTATGCAGATACAAACAACGGTTTATACACTGATGAAGACAAATACAACCACACACGTGGTTATAACTTAACATTTAATTACCACCAACAAAACCCAGGTTTTCAGCCAGGCAGCGGTACTGGCAGGGTACTTGACTCACACATTTTGGAGATCAGGAGTTCAACCAATATTTCCCTCTGCAGTAGATAAAACAAGTACCACAGTGTGGAAAGTTAACATTGTGCTGTAGAGAGAATTGTCCTTGCCATTAAAATGTGGAATTCATTCCCGTTGGCTACGGGCCACCAATGAAGACGAGCACTGCTAGATGCAGGTTTGAGCAGGGAGAGTGTGACTTTGCAGGATGCAGGTATAAGCTTGACATGCAGCTGAAACTCCCTTTGAAATGCTTCTCACAAAGCTCACAGATGTACGTTGTAGACAAGTGACAGTCAAAGCCCTGGTGTGTGCATGCCAATTGGCACACAGCTCAATTTCCATTTGAAAACCATCCAAAGCTGGCCAAGTCCTGCAATTAGTTCAATTTGTCACTGCGAAAACACCTTTGTAGAGACGTCTTCAAACATTTTGCTAAAAACCAAGACGCACACACGTCTCTTAATGATTCACCTCCGTTAAGAAGATCCACAGGTTTTTGTTGGCAGGATAATACATTTTACGTTTACAAAGTGCTTCACACCCCACTGTTCTACAACCAATGGATCCATATTTAGCTGGCATATGGCATATTGACAAGCACTTCTGATGTTTAATTTTCACTTCTGATGTTTAATTTTCACGAACAAATCAGTAAATCAACTAGGTGGTGCTGTGGCAAAGTGCTAATTTTTTCCCCTGAAGACGATTTATTATTTTTCTATCTACGTAACTTTACCGAAAGATCCAAAGAGTATGAATTCCTGCAGTCACGAAAGCTTTAAGTCAAGATTCAGACTGCTAAACTTAAGAATTGGAAGGTGGCATGTTCAAAAATTTATCACGGCAACACAGACAGTGATGCCTCTGAGTTTGCCAAAACAGTAGTCAATTTGCTGTAAGTCAACACCATCCATAATATAGGGTTTTTTTTTGGGTTAGATCGCGTAAATATAAATGTGTCGTTAATCCCACCACCATCTGACACAGCCAATTAGTAAGGTTTGTCACGTAAACATAATATGCAAATTCGTTACTAGTACAGCACACCGGTGTGTCGGAGAGCAAATCCACAACATTTACAATCTGAGTACGACGTTTCACCAGTAATTACAACTAGCTTCATCAGGCGACAGCCATATTTGTGGATAAATCCTCGTTTCGTTCCTTAAATAGAGGGGTAGATGTGATGACGTCACTTGAGGCCTTTTTGTGCCAAGGGGGGGGGATAAAGAATGCATATAAATGACAATGGGTATCCATTGGCGGTTGGGTTATTCATATGGTTATCAACATATATTATGCTTGTACAATGACAAACCTTACTAAATGGCTGTGTCGGGTGTAGGCGGGTTAAATAACACATTTATATTTTCGCGATCTAACATTAAAAAAACCCTATATTATGGATGATATTGGTCGCGAAACCCTACGTGTTAAGTCAACACCAGCTGTCCGTTGGGGAGACTTGAAACTCCATCAAAAAATGTGAATTTCTACCACTGTTTTAGGACCTCCAACAGAAATGGGCACTGCCCCACACTTGTTTGCGAATCGAAACAACTTGTCGTGTTGAGTTATTGCATTAATTAGCACAATAGCTTACAGAGATACAATAGGTTACAGAGATATAATAGCTTACAGAGCTATTTATCTTGATTTGAAGCTTTCGTGACTGCAGGAATCCATATTCTATGGTTCTTTCGGTAAAGTCACGTAGGTAGAAAATAAAATAAAATATTTCTACCTATGTGACTTTACCGAAAGAACCAAAGAGTAGAGCTATTGATGTCCTATTTTTGCTTGTATTCACTGCTGCAAGATGATGAGCAGCGAGGCATGTGGCACAGCTTTATATTAATTAAATACATTGTAAAGTAACAAAGTGAGAATTATTATGAGTAAAAAATATATTATGAAACGGGTGTTATTTAAACTTCCCGAGGTCAACTGAGTCCAAGTACGTGGGGCAGTGCGGTCAATATCACCACCCCCTTGTATGCTGCGAGTCGTCTCAACAAGCACTCATCAATAGCACCTCCCCCCAGACTCAAAGCAGCATCTTCGTCTGTGTGTGATTCTCACACAGGTTAACCAGGTCAGCTTCTGGATGGTACAGTATTAACGTTTTGGCTTCAAAGGTGTGGGTCATACGTAGTTTTCTCTTGAAAGTGGGGTCCACGTTTTGCAAGTGAGAACATGTTCGCACAGTTCAAAGACACAGCTTCAAAGCCCTGAGATGAGTTCAATTATTTTGTACGTTCTGCATGTTTTGTGGAAACAACGCCTACGGATAAGGCTCCTAACACCTGGGTCTGTCCCTTTAACTCCTGTCGATGAGCCTTCTGCACGATGAATCCACTCATCTCGGTTTCATCCAGATGGGATTGCACGAGAAGCTCCAATACCCGAAAGCCCTGGTGCGAGCCCCACAAGTGGGCTTCCACTTAAGGGTATGTTGTGTTTGGCCGGGTCATAATGTTATCATTTGTAATGAGTTAACTACAGCCCATAATCAATTCACTGCTGGATGAAGGTCTCCCTGAGCCGTGTCGGTCATGGGGGTCGTTTGACCTTAATTCAGCACACTGGTCAGAGCATGCTTGTGAAGGGTGGGTCACGATAACGAATCGCGTCCATACGTCGACTTTCATAAAAAAAAAACACGCTCGACACACCTTCCACACTTATCAAATGCTGTCATGCACACTCACGTGCTGCGTTCAACACGACGCCTAAAACAATTCTCTCATACGGCACTCTCACTCTCATTTCCTTACGAAGAGCAACGCAACGTTACGAGTCTTGCTTTATAACTATAAATAGATTTGCAGGAACCAAGTTGTAATCAGAGATGGTTTATCATGCTGGAGGTAATTTGATAAATGTTGTGTCACGTTGCCAGCCAGATGGCACAGGCGATTAGTCTGTTGCTTTTTATGGTGCTGAACAATTGTGATGTATATTCTTTGGGTCTTTCGGTAAAGCCACATACATAGAAAAAATAATCTATATATATAAAAGGGAAATTTGTGAATATAAGTGTCTGTTCGAAATGTTTAGCATACTTTCCAACATGCAACAAACATAAAATTTGGCATGTGGGTAGCTTCCAGACTGTACACAATGCAAAACGTATAAAAATACTTTTGTATTTGGGGGGGGTGGGGGGTGCGGTGGTGGCAGATATATTTTGCACTGCAAGCGATCGGTGACGTAACATCTATGATGTCACCCGCATGCAGCAGCGTTACGCAGTGTGCCTGCTGACGTCACACACCACCCCCCAACCCTCCGCGTAGGCCGTGTATTAATCCAAGACAAGAATCCAAGTCTAGGGTGAAGCCGGGTAGTAAAGTTAGTCAAAATAATAATATCACGACGTTTCGATCGCAAAACAAGCAATCGTCTTCAGGTGAAAAAAGTATAACTCGTAAAAACAAAGTTTTTCACTATAAATCCTTTATATGCGTGGCAGCGAACTTAATATAAAGGATTTAAAAATATATTCGCCTGTGGAGGACGCGGGGATCGATCCCGCGACCTTTGGCATGGGAAGCGAGGGCGCTACCAACTGCGCTACTCCGCCACGGCCTGTGGAGGGGTTACGCTCTGGGCTCTTATACTGTGACGTTCAGCCAAAGCCATGAATGAGTTCTATTTGAATAAATGTAAAATACATTTTTTTTGCCTAAAAAGTGTACAATTTTGGGATTTTTTTTTCACGAACATTAATTGTCTCGCACAACGAGTCTGTGTGGAAAATGTCAGCTCGATTGGATCACGGGAAGTGGGTTAAAAAACGACCGAAAGATTTGCACGGTCGTAAGCAAGCAAGCAAGCACGCAAGCATGCAAGCACGCAAGCAAGCAAGCGAACGTAATATAAAGGATTTAAAAAGAGGGGTAAATCTGCCGAGGCAGGCTGTTTACAAATGGTTTAGAGATGGGCGGGGCAGCAAATGTTAATGTGGGAGAGGTCTCCATAACCTGCATTAGGCCTACACCAATCAAAGAGCTGTTTACAAATGGTTTAGAGATGGGCGGGGCAGCTAATGCCAATGTGGGGGAGGTACTACGAGCTGTGGGGGGTGGCCATTGTATTGTGAGAGATTAGCATGTCAATGTAAGAAATTTGAAGCTCAGTGAGAGCTCGGACAGCGCAATGGCCACATGGAGGTGGAAAAGAATGGCAAGCCGCCATTTACAAGCACGGCTAATGGTGGCTGTGTTAGTGAATGTGGCTGTGGGGGGTGGGCATTGTATTGAGAGAGATTAACATGTCAATGTAAGACAGTGCAGTGGCCACATGGAGGTGGAAAAGAATGGCAAGCCGCCATTTACTAACACAGCTAAAGGTAGCTGTGTTAGTGAATGTAACTCAGAGAGTCTAAAATAACTGCTAGGTAGGATAGGAACATCACAGCCAGTTATGACCTAAACTGGATAATAACGTCCTTCCAATGATTGCTCAGTTTGTACCCATCTTCTCGGTTGAAATTGTGTCCGTGTTTATATATCTGGATGGCTTCATGAACAAATCTTTGTTAATAGCCAGTGGGTTTGCAGAGTACCTTCGTCTTGGCAAAATAAATGTTGTGTGTGCCCACAGCATTAACATAATGATCAGCCACGGCTGAGGTATTGGTTCTACTGTTTCAGATCTGCCTTATGTTCAAGGACCCGGTCCGAGACATGTCGCTTAGTTTCCCCAATGTAACTGCTGCCGCAGACAGCTTAGTTTGTAGACACAAGGGTATTGCATCCCGGGGATCGCATCCTTCACAGAAGGGATCAAATCACGAATTTTATGTCTTGTGTTGAATGTTAGTAAATGGCGGCTTGCCATTCTTTTCCACCTCCATGTGGCATCTGCGCTGTCTTACATTGACATGCTAATCTCTCAAAATACAATGGCCACCCCCACAGCCACATTCACTAACACAGCCACCGTTAGCCGTGTTAGTAAATGGCAGCTTGCCATTCTTTTCTACCTCCATGTGGCCATTGCGTTATCCGAGCTCTCGCCGAGCTTCGAATTTCTTACATTGACATGCTAATCTCTCACAATACAATGGCCACCCCCACAGCTCCGTAGCACCTCCCCCACATTAGCTGCCCCGCCCATCTTTAAACCATTTGTAAACAGCTCTTTGATTGGTGTAGACCTACTGCAGGTTACTGAGACCTCTCCTACATTAACATTAGCTGCCCCGCCGATCTCTAACCCTTATAAACAGCCTGCCTCGGCAGAATTCCCCCTCTTGTTTCACCTTAAGGCGATTGTTTGTGTTGTGATCGAAACGTCGTGATGTTATTATTTTGATTACTTTTTTCTATCTACGTGACTTTACCGAAATACCCAAAGAATATGAATTCCTGCAGTCACGAAAGCTTTAAGTCAAGATTTAATTGTGATGTAGAAACTGTAATGCGCAGTTTTTGTTTACCCCCTTGGTGCGAAAGAGAATGTTTCAGGAGGCGTGGGAGACAGCAGACAAGCATGGGCACCAATTGTCCAAGCTCTGGGATCCGTTATATAGAGGTCGTGCGTTCTATCCCAACCATGATGCCTGTATATTTGGAGTTTGTATGTTATCCTCGTGGTTGCATTAATTTTTATCTGGGTCCTCCGGTTTTTCCCTCCACATTTATAAACATGTGTTTAGAATATTTGGCTGCTATACATTTCCACATAAGACACTCCATTGGGCTATAATTTGTGACCAGGTTGCTTCTGAAAAATAGATAGAAATCTCAGTGGGTCTTACCTGGTAAAATAAAAAATATATAATTTAGTATATTTGGATGTTTGGTCAACTTGCACTGACCAATCTGACCGAGTACAGTTAGATATGTAAGATGGTAGTTAAACACAGCATCAACAACTGAAAATTGGTAATTCTGCTGAATTCTATTATTTTTACTTGAGCCCACGTTCAATTTGCCATCGAAGATACGCGTCGTGTCCTCTCCGAACAATTGATTAGCAAACTTGCTGTTGTTCAAGACCTTTGTTTTGAAAATATTTATCCTGAGGGTCACTTTGCAGCCTTCTTCATCAAGTCCTTCTAACACCATTACGGTGAGATCATCGAGAATAATGAAGGTTCGTCAGCCAAGGAACAGAACACATCTGCGAGGAATGTCCACGGAGGAGATGGAGCGATGAAATCGGCTCGTGCGTGGGTGCTGGGTGGATCGTTGCAATCATGAGGTCGTGGTGGATTGGGGAGGTCTTCGTCCAGCAGCGGATTGACCATGGCTAATGATGACTTTCACTGAAAGGTGACGCAACTGCTGCAGAACTGGCGTGATGTGTTCATGAGTGCGTTACTCTGCAACCTGGTGGGGCAGATGCATTTTGAAACAGTGGCAGTGTGAGAAATTAATCTGAGAAATCCATGAAAAATTGTGTGCATTGGGCTACCACAAGACATAACAAATGCATTGAGTATTTTTTGTAAAATTAATATGAAGGCATAAGCTGTGGGCAATTTTACTCATGCGAATTACAGTGATTCGGAACGAATCTCAGAAATGTTTTGAGCAGGAGAACGTTGTTTACTATCACACTCGAGGTTGTGAGAGAATAGTTTCAGGTGACCAGCACAATGGCCATGAATGTAGTCGGCCCACTTTTCAAGGTTTATTTTTGATACCATGATACACTTCACAATTAGGAGGGTAAAGTCTCAAGAGTTCAACTTAATAGAGATGTGTTTAACACGTAGGCTTTCGTGACCAATATCCATAATAGAGGTTTTTTGGGTTAGGTTGCGTAAACGACACATTTATATATTTACACGATCTAACCCAAAGAACCTCTATTATGGTTAATAGAAATTTCGCAACATCATTTCATGGACTTCAAATATACAAGCTTCGATTTTGTGGTGAAAAGAAAACAGTCCTCCTTTTCCATTGAAGAGATGATTTGTTATCCATCCATATTAAAGTGAAAATGCAGGTGACAATTTCTGAATAAAAGGCCTGAAACTGACTCTTTGCAGCAAACCATGCATAAGATGGAGTGGATCAGAAAGTCTATTCTATATGCACTGTCATCCAAATGCAGCCACTGCACGTCCAATAAGCTAGTTTGGATGAACAGAGGATGATAAATGGGTGGGGCACAGACTGGAGAATAGATGGACTCATGTGGTACGGGAATTGAAGCGGAGCAGACTTGTTGATGGCTCGTACCAGTGGTTGAGAATCGTCCTCCATGGAGGATTCTCATGCAAGGCGGTATTGGATGGCCGGTGGCGGCTGCCTTCCAGCTCCAGCTGAAGTTGAACAAGGCTCTCAAAAAATGGTAGAGCATTGGGGTGGATAAAACGCAGCAAGATGGGACAATGGGTGGTTTATATGATACATCCTGCAGTTACCCTAGCCATTTGAGCAATGAAGTATTTCCTGTGATTTCCTGGTGTTCAGCCACAACACTTGTATCAAGCCCGAGAGTTGTGTAGACCATACTTTCACTTAGTTGCATAGTGGAGCGGTTGTAATTTGAGAATATGTGCACTCTAAAAAAAAACATCACGCTTTTATGTGCCATTTGGTCATAAAATCTATACATGAACACATTACAAGGGCGCAACTTATTACACAAAGTGCTCACTACAAACGCACCACAATGCCTTGCCGGGCTCGTCAAGGAGAACAGACCATCACGCCCACTCCGTTCATCCTCGCAGCGGCTTTTAGCCACTCGGAGACGGTCATGGCATCGCGTGCTTTTAGCTGTGCCTCTGCTACTGTCTGGAACACTCTTCCTTCATTAAAAGCCTGTGTACCTTTAAATCTAAATTGAAAACTCTTTATGTATACTTCAGTCTGTTGTCCCTCCCTCGCGCATCTCCGATGAGCACGGTTGGCAACGTATGGTGCGAAGGAAATTCAACATACACAAGTCTCTTTTGCTGATCAACTGTTGGATCAGGGGCTCCTCAAACTTGTGTGGGTCGTGAGGATTATTTGACCATACCTCACCACGCTGGCCAATGCAGTTGGGTGAAGACGGGGAACAGACATGGATACATATATGTGCAGCAGAACAATGGATTTTTGTTCAGTTTAACACGTACGCTTTCGTGACCAATATAATCCATAAGAGTTTTTTTTGGGTTCGATCGTGTAAATATAAATGTGTCGTTAAACCCACCACCATAAGACATGGCCAATTAGTAAGGTTTGTCACATCAAAAAACGTGCCAATTCGTTGCACACCGGTGTGTTGGAAAGTGAACTCACAAACAGCTAGACGATTCTATTAAATTGAGTACAGAGTAGCATCTTCACCTTTCTGAATGTACCATTCAAACAAATACTCTTTCAGATCGGCATTTCGTTCCTTAGATATAATCATCGCTAAGTGTACCTACAGAGTTCTAAACGTAATCCTGACCTCCGCGTTTCTCTGGAGGGGGGGGGGATAACCGAGTATCACGGGAAGTCGTGTTGACATCATGACCACTTCACTGTGAATGAATGCCAGCTCGTGTGTTGTATTATGTGCGCACTAGCTGCAACAGGTGTTGTGTTACGAACTCTTCTCTTGTTAATAATACAAGGGTACAAAAGCGGTCCTCCACAGCGGTGGTCAGAAAACAAACTGAGTGGAGTGGACAGCGGGAATAAAGGGCAGAGTGGGATGCACGCAAGGACACTGCAGTCATTAATTATTAATACATTGAACGGTACGAACAAGAAAAACCGTGCATTCGAATGGATTCCGTAACAACGTTCAACGTCTATTTCTCCCAGAAGTATTTATTTTTACTTAAGTGGCCAAGCTAATCATTCATGCATTACCCCATCACGTCACTTGTGATGACGTCATCTCGTTTATAATTAAGTTATTAGTTTTATACGTAAATGGCCTAATGACAATTGGACAAAGCCCATCTCGCGTGGCTTACCTCCCAGGTCCCCATGCCTACCCCGGTAAGGCAATGTCAGTGAAGACTGGGGTAAGCCCAAATCACTCATCATCAGCCAGATTGTGTGATGTCATCTCAAAGGGTTAATTGGCCAATGTAATTTACTGAGAGTTTTTGGTCAACGCTTTGATACATTTGCCACATTATCTACATGTAAAATCCATAACAGCAACATGTAAAAAGTTCATATCGGATCGTCTCTACGGGAGTTATCGTGATCCTCAGATACACGCCACAGTGGCAAGATGTTAACTACCTCGCCTAGTATAAAGGGGGTTGTGGGTTCGATCCCGACCCCGATACCTGTATATTTGGAGTTTGCACGTTCTCACTGTGGTCGTGTAGATTTTCCCTCCACATTTAGAATCAACATGTGTTCAAGGTAACACATTCCTGCGGAGGGAGCTGGAGCTGGTAGGAACGTTGGGTTGCTCGGTCAATGGCCAGGGTCAACGGCAGCGTGGTGTATTCCGCAAATATGCCCGACTGTGAGGGCGGGCACAAGCCGGCCTGAGTAGGTTAAATGTTGAGTTTTATAAGGGCACCACGGGGTGACCACCCCGTCACCCAGCCCCACCCCCCACCCAGCCCCACCCTCCCTACCAGCCCCCCCCCACCAGCCCCTCCCCACCCAGCCCCTCCCCACCCCACCCCATCCAGCCGCTCCCTGCACTACGGACGGACACAATAATCCCCTGTGGGCTGGTGTAACCAGGAGGTTCCTAACAGTATTTGGCTGCTATATATATTTCCACGTGATAAGCCACTTAGTTGAGCTATCATTTGTGGCCAGGTCACTTCTCAAAAAGATCTAAACAGCTAAAGTGGGCCTTACCTGGTAAAATAAAAATAGTCTAGTTTAAAGCTTAAATAAGCATTTAACTTTAGTTAGAAAGCGTTACAAAGATAGTAATGCGTTTAGAAATATACAGCATCACAATTAAAATACATATGGTAATTTTGTATATATACTAGTCATTTAAATTAAACCGTGAGTTTATACAGAAATAGTGTCATGACCTTAATTGAGGGTCCATTGGCACTTCAAAGTGCAATATACAATGGAGACTTGGAAGACACGTGAGATAAACATCACTAATATTACTGTCGATGATGTCATGCGCGAGTTTATGCCACTTAGTGATATTTTTGTCGTTGGGATAATCAGATTTTTCGAGCTATTCCACTTATCCACAAAATATTGCAAACGGTAAAACGTTCCAAATATAGCAGGATGTATGTTGAACTTCTTTCACACCATACGTAGCCAACCGTGTCAATAGGAGGTGTGGGATGACACAAACAAGTGCATAATTGCAGACAATAGGAAGAATATGACCACAGATCATAGAAGCTTTCATGGATTCTACAGCTTCCATGGATAACAAGAGTAGTAGGCAATGTCTGTGGTTAGTACAACAGCATGGCTGACAGACAGGAAGGATGCAGTTCTTCCACGAAACCACCTCTGGGTGCCTTATCTGGGGATAAGCATGGATAATACGGTGAATGTGCTGCCACTTTCCAGTTACTCCTATCATATGTGCTTGAACGCGAACAATAGGAAGATCCACAGATTGAATCAGGAGTATATCGGGAGCACTGATAATAGGAAAGCGGGGGAAATGCGTTTCGCAACACCTGCCAAAATTATGGCTCACATGCATTATTATTGAACCCGGAGTTGAAAGACACCCATTTACACACTTGAATCATTGCCTTTTTTGCAAAGGCGACTTGGGTTAAATCAATAAATATCAGCGTAACCATGGTGACACTGATGGGAAATGGAAGGTTAAGTGTTAAAATCCTTGCTGAGGGTTGACTTGGAATTTCCACCGAAGGAGATGAAAACCATTTTACAATCAAAAACATAAAATTGAAGATCTCCCTTCTCAAAGCAGCAGGGAAAATTTGACATCCCCATGCCAGGCTCCCATCTATCCTAATGACCACTGCTGAATTCCCTTACTGTACTGCACTCACAAGGTGAACAGTAACATAAGAACTAAAAATATCTTTTTTAATTTTACCAGATAAGGCCCACTGAACTCTATAGCAATTTTCCAGAAGCGACCTGGCCAAAAATAGTAGTTCAACTTAGTGGCTTATCGTGGATATTTATAGCAGCCAAATACTCAAAACGCATGTTGGTTGACTCTAAATGTGGAGGAAAATCCTGGAGGGCCTGGGGAAAAATCCATGCGACCATAGGGAGAGAGAAAATGCAAACTCCAAATATATAGGTGTCAGGGTCTGGATCGAACCCATGAACTTCTACATACCAGGCGACGTAGTTAACATCTCGCCACTGTAACCCCCATGACATGTCTTGCTCATGTCACCGCCATAGCGAGCTCTAGAGAGCCCCTCTATGAAAGTATTCTGCCTACTCTTCCACTCTGGCCAGACGTCTTGGAAGTGCTCAGGGTTACCGACACTTTACCCACCACACAGGATCTTGTGATGGATTAACTGCATTAATTGGAAATGAAGATTAATAGAAAGAAAAGGAGCATGTAGTTTGTGGACAGAATGTGTAAATTATCGGGAAAATGTTAGCCTTGAATCATTGGAAATTTAAACACTGGCTTAATGAATAGTATTTTACGATGCCATATCGAGCATTAGCCTGTATTTTGGAGCCACCTGCTGACTAAACACTTGCTAGTGCAACGATGCTCTTGAGCTGAGGACGTGAGTGCCGGTAAAAATCCATGCCCTTTTACAAGTGACTCTTTTGACCAGGAAAACGTTGGAAGACAACGATTTGCGTTTAAGGCACTGTGCTGTATAGTTTTGCAATTTAGTTTTTTTTATATTTTGTACGACAAGCAACCCAGAGACTGTTGTGTAAGGAGGAAACATCGCGGTTGTTTCTCCATGAAGGTAAGACAAGTCTGTAATTTATTGCTCAAAAGATACCCATGTTGACCACTTGTTTACAGTCCTGAACCAGTGGTGGAATATCCACATTCCTATGGCGGGGGTGTGGGGAGTTTATTGAGAGGACCATTGTTGACTTCTCGACAAATTGATACTCTCTAGTGAGAATTATTTAATGTTTTATTTTTATTATTTTATTATTTCCATTCTACGTGACTTTACCGAAAGAACCAAGAAGATAAATTGATACTCATTGTATCGACCCCGGAAGGATATGGAAGTGGTTGTGATGATGGAAGTCGTGGTGGAAGTGGTTGTGGTGATGGAAGTGGTTGTATGACAGTGGTGGTGGAAGTAGTTGGGGTAATATTCGTGATGGAAGTAGTTGTGATGGGAGTGATGGTGGAAGTAGTTGAGGTGGTGGTTGTAGTGATGGACGTGATGGTAGTGGTGCTCGTATTTGTAGAAGTGGTTGTGGTGTGATGGTATTGGTGGTTGTTGATGGTGGAATGGGTGATATGGTAATGATATATAGTACAGAAGTAGTGATGTAACACAATTATGGTAGTGGTTGTTGTTTTCCCAGTTGTTGACGTTATACAGTACAGCATTATTAGGTTAATTATGCTATATTCAACTATGTTGATATGTAGATGTTGTTGGTGAAGATGTTCATTACGACGTTGTAATTATGTTTCGGATATGAAAGACATGTCGATGGTCTTAATCATGGCGGTGGAAATGTTGACGTTGTGGACGTTTACCAAACTAAACTTGTAAGCGCTGACGTTACCGACGAGAGCGAGTTTCGGCGTTAATAACGACAATGATGACGATGCGGGTGCCTCGTACCCTCTGGCTGCAGGAATATTCGTCCCAGCTCGCCGTGGCGGCTCAGCAGCTGACGCACGTGCTTGACGCGCAGACGGGGAGGGATGCGGCTCAGGTAGACGACTCCGGGCACCACGGGCCTCGCCGAGGGCTGCCCTGCCCCATCATCATCGACCCCAACATCATCACCATCAACCCCAACATCATCAACCCCAACATCATCAACCCCAACATCATCATCATCAACCGGGCCGCTCTCCCTGGACTCAGCCTCCTCCGCCTCGGCCATGGGAGCTCCACGTGTGGGTGACGGTGGGAGGGGACTCGGTGAGCACCGTTTGACCCCGCGAGGTCAAACGGTGCTCAGCAGGAGGTGCGCGACGCCGGCGCGGGGCGGAAAGGACGAAACAACTAAACGCAACAAAAACAACGACGACGACGAAGCGGTGCTGCGGAAACGAGTGTGCGATCTCAACAAATTAAATGTGCATCGCTCTCTTTGACTTCCCTTAATAGCGCGTGGAGGGGAAAGCCGCCATCTTGGGTAAGGAGGGGGTAGGGGGAGAGACTCCCACGGAGGCGTGGCAGTGACGTCATCAAGCGGGGACGTGAGGGGAGGGGGGAGGCAGGAAGGGGGGTTGAGGAGCTCGAGGGCCATGGCCACGGTGCTACTTCCTCACCCAAGATGGCTGCCGTGCTCATGGAGCTGGGAACCCCCCCCGCAACGCCCCCCCCACCCCCCGGGCCCCGCTCACCTCCCGGGCCCCGCCCACCCCTCGGGCCCCGCCCCCCCAGGTTCACGTGAGTGGCGAGTGGCCGTCTGGACCCCAGGGTCGTCGTTTAACCTGCGGCTCTTTAAAGGGACTGCTTCGTGTGACTCGTGTGTGTGTGTTTGTATTGGGTATTAGCACGCACACACAAAACAAGCGAAAGACAAAAGGAGCAAATAAAAAAAGGTTGAAGCAAAGGTTTGCATGTATAGGTTCGAAACCCGAGGGCTTAAATGAAAACCCACTTCAAAAAAAGAAGAATGTTTATACAATCAATCAATTGATCAATCAATTAAACAGCATACTAATTATAATTAAACATGTTCAACTCAGTGAACTGTTTATACTGCTTATAACACATGTGGGAAGTGGTGACACAGTGGTTAGCACCCTGCACTATAAAACTGTAAACAGTTATCTGGGTTTGATTCCCAGTCACGGTTGGACCGACCTAATTCACGCGCATTGCGGCCCTCTAAATATTGAGTTTGTTGCTGAATCTGAGAAAAAAAAACTTCTCCTATTGTTGTTTTGGTTTGCAGACCCCTGTCCGGACCTGTCCCCTGCGCCGAACAGAGCGAAGTACGGTGATACAATTCCCACGATGGTGATGGACACGGCTGTCATCCAGCAGTGGAATACAGATGGATGGTACTCACAACAGCAGATGGCAGCACTGGACCGCCAGCTCTGCTCATGGGCTATGAGGAAGGAACGTTGGCGATTGTATCTATATAACATTTTTATGCCAGTGTTGTGTTGTCCAGTTATTTGCTATTTGAGAGTACAGCTATATGTTGTAGGAGCTGGGTGATGTGTTGTATGTATGTGTGTATGTATGTATGTTGAACTTCTTTCGCACCGTACGTATCCAAATCGTCCTAATCTGAGGTGTGGGGGGGGAAGGACAACAAACTAAACACAAAATTCCGTTCTGAAGAAATGAGTTTTCAATCTAGATTTAAAAGTGCATTGGTGCACTCAGTTTAGAGTTACCACTACAACTGCTACAATAGCATTATGTAACACATAAATCTTGCGACCAAGGTCCAGGTCCATGGCTCCAGCTCCCTCCTCCAGCCTTACAATGACGACCCCGAAAATATTCAGCGAGAAATTTAAGCCATGCCCGTAGGAAAAAAAACCCCCACTCACAACCTGCTCTGTGCTTAATGCCACCATTGGTGCCCACCTGCTGGCAGACTGATGCCCACCTGCAGACTGGTTTTACTTCGGGTGGCTGATGTTGATGTACAGAGGGTGGACTAGCTGTCTTGTAACCCCCATTTCATTTTCTAAAACGTTATCTTCTTTTTAAAGCAAGGTTTATTTAAGACATAAATAAATATGCAAAGGAAAACAATGTTAGGGGTCAATTAATTGGGGGTCACAAGACATCTGGAGCACCAGGTAGATTATAGAGTAGTGTTCTTGATTGCAAGGCCTGCTGGCGGCCCCTGGTGGCCTTTAGTGCGGCCCCCAACAATCCACAACACGTGACAACACCCCCTCGTGCTGTCAAAGCCAACAAATGATTGAAATGTGTGGCGGTCCTCACACCGATGTCTTATCAACGAAACTAGCCCCCCCCCCTCCGAAAAGTTGTGATGAACACTGCGGTACAGGTGTGGTCCAGATGCCATGTGGCCGCCATTCAATTCTCTTAAAACGAAATATCTTTTGTAAGTAAGGTTCATTTAAAACAGAAATAAAAAAAGCAAATGAAATAAATGTTAGGGGTCGCAAGACATCTGGACAACCCTGTGGGATTGTTGAGAAACAGCTGTAATTTGGCACTGAGGTGGCTGAGCCAGACGATTGCGTCGGGAGGAGCGGAGTGGTAAATCGCTTTGATGATGCTTCATGTTTGTGAATCGGGCATGGAGTCACTATGTGTCCCCATGGCTCTGTTCTGGGCGACTACAGTCGCCGCTTATTGCCGGAGAGTTTTTTTTCCATTTGCCTTGGTTTGTGCAGAACCGGTTTGGGGTTTGTGCCCATACGCTTTGTCGTCACTTTGCGCTGCACAGGGACAGGTGCCACTGGGGGGGGGGGGGGCCCTCGTTCGAATGGTTGAGATCAGATGTAAATATCTTTGAAATGCCAAGGCATGTACATTTCATATATCACAATCTTTTCAGATCAAAATCGGAATCTTTATTTATCCTGGAGACATCCGATGAGCTATGGAGCTCTTTTTCATAGATGCTCAATTGGGGTGGGTCATAAATTCTAATATTTTTTAATTGTTTATTTGTGTAAATATTTGTCAAGTATGCAAAGTTAATCGTGACATCTTTAAAACAAGATATTTTGTGAGTGGTGATTTCATAAAAAATGTTTGCACCACTGCCACTCAGAATCACCAAATGATGTTTCACATGAAAATATAATTGCCGTGATATTCCATTACGATATATACGACATCGGCTCCACGCTTATCATTTCGTCCAATTTGTGAAAATCGGTATGTAGTTACATAAGGATGCATATACGTTAAATCAATGATGTGGAGCCTCTGGTAGCAAAGAATCTAATAAGTATATCTATACTAAATAACAGTTCGAGGCAACACAGTGATGGACACAGGCTGGTCCAAATGTCTTGTGACTCCCAATTTTTTTTTCCCTTTGCATATTCATTTCTGTTTGAAAATGAACCTTATTTTAAAAATATTGCGTTTTACAGATTTAAATGGGGTCACAAGGCATCTGGACCACCCTGTATATCTCTTTCACAAGGGAGACAAAGGGAAATTGGTATGCGTCAGTGAAATGTATATGAAAACATTCTGTACCAAGATATCCCAGAAGAGGGCAAACGTGTTTCATGTTTACACTTTTAAATCTGCGTGAACTCTGCGCAGCGCGCCGCTTTGTTCAACGTGTACGTTATTGTCTGTGTAATAGCCTGAACACACAGATCAGGGGACAAACACATTGACGATTACGACAAGTAAATTGGCTTGGGCAGGATACATCGCCGGAAGGGATGGACGATGGCCTATGGACGAGACTGCTTGACGGCTTTGGCAGCCAATGGAAAGAAAGCGTCCCAAAGTCCGACGCCTGCGGAGATGGAGCGATGGGATGAGTTGATGTGCAGGACTGAGACAGATGGTAGCAGCCTGACTGTGAGGGACGGCGATGGCGCAGGGAGGCCTCGTGCAGCATTGGATAGACAATGGCAGTCGATATACATTCGACAAGTACAATAGCCTAATAGGGCTAACGCTCTGCCCTTGTCCAAGCAGTGAGCTGGAATTACTGAGATTCTTAGAATCATGGACTGTCATTCTAAATTAAACTAGGCGCTCTTAGGTAGTGGATGTGGACATGGCCCAAGTCACCAACAACTGCACTTAATTCAATCAAGTCTGGCTTTTGAGGATTAATTCGCCAGATAGGCACCGAGAAAGAAGACACTTATCTGCACAGCTAGGGAGCATAGGCTAAAGATAGTATGAGATAGGTCCCTGCCCTGTGAATGAGAAATTTACATAATTTTATTTCAGTGTCTGACAGATACCGGGGCATGGTGACCCATGCATGTAATCCAGTGCTTTAGAGGCACGTGTTGTAGCTCACACATATGCCACCACGTGCTTGTAACCTTAGCATCATCCTCATAATCATTGAATACAATAATACCCCGGTTTACGTCGGGGATGTGTTCCTGACATGTGACGAATATCAAAACGACGTAAAGCAATTTAGAGGGTAGGTGGAGGCAAAGGCTGAGGCGATGGATACGAGAAAGGACGAATGATGCTGTCAGCGACGTGTGGGTTGAGGCGACGCAAATCAGGTAGTGGCATTAATAAAGTGACGACGTATTCGCGAAAGGACGTAAAAGGGGAAGACATATCGGGGTATTACTGGATGTATATCACGCATTACATCTGCAGTGCTTACCTGCTGTGCTGTGGAGTGGCCCTTAGAATTCAGTACAGCAAATTGATGAAGTGTGGGTTTTGAATCCTGTCCCCTCAAATGGGTTTTCTCTGGGCATGCCTGGTTTAGTTCCAAATGTCAACTACTCATTCCATTAATGCTGTGAATCCATGGCCATCATGCTGGGCAGTTCTTTGTATGGCCCAACAGCTCATTATTTACACTATGAGATCTCTTTTACCAGTGGCAAAATATAGTAGTAGGTTTTTACCCTTTTAAAGGTGTCAAGGTGTAAAGGTGTCAGTTTTGTACCAGTTTAAAAGGGTAAAAACCTACTACTAGCTCATTATTTGTCCCGATGCTTAAAGAGCCACATGGCGTTGTAGACTTAGCCCCTCTTCTCCATCTCCTCTGCTTCATCCGTGATTCTTCTTTCCGTGGCCAGAGAAAATTGCAAAAATTAATTAACGTGAAATGTACGCTTGGGTTACGTCACACTATGCCACTCTAAAAAACATTTTGTAATTGTCTTCTATGATTTTTAAAACAAAACACAGCTCTGAAATTGACCTATGCAACAGACATCATTTACAACTTGTCTCTACTGTGTTGACATGACACTGAAGTTCGCTCGGGTGGTGTGGCTAAATGTGCAAACCCCCTCAGCAAAGTGAGCCACACGGACTACACAAAGCGGACTACATGGCCTGGTTGGAGCTGGTTTGCTTGGGTGAAGCAGCCGCGGATCTGGAATGAGCCCACTTGCCTGCTTGACAGAATGGCTCTCCTGAAAGTATTGTGACACTAATTGACCTTTTCCTAGATAAACACAGGATCTTTTCGTTTTATAGCTCTTTATCACCACATGTTACACCGATATGCTTTATTACATCATTCGAATATATCATTCTAAAGAAAATAGACGTCATCCTGCACTACTTAAGACCGGAAGCAAGTGGATGGCTTCACTATTCTGGCAAATCGCCAGAAGATGTTGGATGTAATTTCTAGCGAAACGGCGTACTCAAATTGTAAATGTGAATTCACTCTTCAACACACCGGTGGGCTAAAGTAGTTAACTATTTGTCTTTTGTCACCGTGAAACATGTTTTACTGATTGGCCGTGTCGGGTGGTGGAGGGTTCTGACACATTTATAAATAACGCGATCTAAAAACCTTTATTATGGAAAATACACATGTTATATTAAATGGCTCCTCTAGTCATCTCAGTTGCAGATAGATGGTCACCCTTAGCCATGGGCAGTCTATTGTCCTCCCACTTAGCAGACTTGGGTAGCGGCAGGGAGTAAGCAAACAACAATCTAAATATTTATTTATACTGTATGAATCCGATGAGCTATAAAGCTCTTTTTCACAGATGTCCTGTAGGGTCGGATCATAAAGTTACAACAACGAACAATACAAAAACACAACAAACAATATCCTTCCAGCTAAACATCTGTTAAAGCAGGCTGACATAATTCTACTGTGCTATGATGAAGGGCCATCGCCAGAAACATCGCCTATTATATACTTTGCCTTATAAGGCCACAGGGTTTTTGACAAACGTGTTGATTTTGTGATTGTGCACTGCTGTCAACGCAGCATCACCAAATTATTAGTTACATTTTACGATGTTATCTAACCCGGAGAAGGGGATTTCAAACCGATGTATTTCACGCATTTCCATAGCTAAGAAATGAGCGGTGGCATTGCTTCAACCCCATCTCATTCTCATGCTGCCCCCTCCCATGGCTGCAGAGACGTACAGCCCCTCTCCCCCCCCCTAATAAGTGGCACTGCCCATGGTCCCACCATGACCGCAGGCATTGAATAACATTCACAGGCCTTCAGTTTCACACAACACACACGTGTATACAAATGAGACAGCCTTGTGCATTCTGCAAACAAATATCAACAGTTCCTGAATAACTGCATTGTGGAGAACTGCACATACAGGCCTGTAGCAGAAGCTGACAATCGCCACTCCGATTGCAGTGACAGAATCAAGTTCTTACCATCAAGTGGAGCCCCGGGCTGTGTGAAGGTGAAGAGGCCGCTTGCAGGGTCTATCAGAGTTCTGTGAAAGTCTCTTGCACAGCCATCCTTGCATACATGGGGTTGCACTGCTCTGTGAGATTTTCAGATTGCCTCGTGACATGGAGCCTATAGTGCACTGGGAATACAATTGGGAGAGAAAAAACCTAAAATACTTTAAAAGATATTATCATCTGCAAAGGTTTCGCAGTCGTTCTGTGTTTTGTGGGTTGTACGGCAGCATGTCCGAGATTTTGCTTCGCGCGCTGAGAACCTTCTCGGTAACCGAATTCAATTCTCTATGAAGCTCCCGGCACACGGAGCGACAAGTCGGACATGGTGCCGGAGATCACATGGCGCAACTCGAAAACACACGGAAGAGCCGAGTTCCTCGCATTCGCTTCTGTTGTTTACGCGTTGCTGGAGTTTTAGAAAGCAGCCTCGTGCACAACTTACCAGCTTCTCACATGACCACACGTGCATTCAGTTATAATTACATCAAAGTTAGTGTCTGCTTATTCCAACAAGCAATGGGGTGGCGTTAATTTCAATTGGTAGCCAACTGATGGAAATTACATTGCTATGTTGGGGGTCACTGCCCACAAGGCAATAATAGTTGACTTTATATAAAAAAAAATCTACTGGGACTGTTTTATTCTCTCTAAAGGGATGATGGCTTATATTTGATTGACTCTGAAGGGATGATGGGCTCTGTCTAACCATTCTATTCAGATTAAGCCCTTTATAAAATAACAATTATTTGAACAATAGTTTTACAGTGTCAATCCATTGCTGTGTAAATCATGTAATAATAGAAAATGCACCATTACGTGTTAACGTCACAACATAACCGCCGTACCGTTACCCAAATGTTATATATCAATGGGCTCTAACTTTGTTAAATAAATTACATTGAATTAGATTGAATTACGTGTTTACAATGGGAATATATTTATTCTAAAAGCTGGGGGTTCTATGCTGTGGTACACAAACTCCACCATGCTACAGCCTGATCCCCCCCCTCCCCAATGCTCTACTGGAATGGATCGGGCTGCTGAGGCAGCGCACAGAGGGTGGAATGATTAATACGCCTATGAGTGGCAAAGGATGACCTTTGGCAAAGCCTTGTGGAGAACAGCCTCGGGAGATCTCTCTTTACCTGCAATTCGTCTGCCGAGTAACAAACGCCCGCACACCTACTGTGAAAACTAATTAAACTTGAAAGTGTCTATTAAAGCTCAACTCTGCTGATAGGTGTTTTTTTTCCCTCTCCCTCTTTCACGCCATCCATATGAGCATTAACCATTTCGTATGTGGTTACACATTAATATATGCGTGCAAACATTATTTTAAAGTCTTAAAGTACGGTACTTATTTGCACAGGAAATACAAGCAAATACAAATATACACTTTTAGACTGTTGGGGCAAGTGTTTTTGGTAAGCATCGGTTAATGCTTGAGCATTGCAAGAGAGGGGTGGTGTGGTTAGCACCACACCCGGCCGCCTTTGTCTGTCAAGTGCTATTGCTTACTAGCCACGAGACAGGCCTACCCATTTAAGGATAGGTCAACCTGTGGTAGGTCCAATACGTGAAAGGATTTCACTTTCCACTGATGCTAACCGTGACTGGGGATAACACCTTACTAACTGCAGCCTGCTAACGACTGTGTCACCACTTCTGACTTGTATTGACACATGCAAGTGAGATATTCATATACTTTATATTCAATATGTTCAGTCAAAGTGTCTACTGCTCAAACAAGCACGAAGGTGTCATATACGTTGGTAGTAAGGGCTTGTAGAAATTGCACATTCCCATGGTAAGGGATTGTCCATCCAATTTAATAGTCAAAAGAGGCGGTACGCGATGCTTTTCGAGTTCATTACGTGATGAAGCTCAAAGCAGTTTGAGTGAACTACTCCGTGTTGATGTTCAATTAGGTCATGAAAAGTCTTAATCCAATAGGGGAGCTTTATTGATGAGAATTTGATCAATACATTGGTACAGTGAAGTATTGGAAAATGACGGCAGGAAACTCCTTGACGGGAACACACTTTTATTAAATCTTGACTTATAACAATACAACGCGTGGCCTCTCTTCTTCACACCGCACTTCTCTTGACTCAGGATTCTGTGCTGCCGGCTCTCTGTGCCTCGTGTAGACTCCGCGCCTCGGCTACACTCCTCTCTCGCCTCGTGTAGACTCTGCGCCTCTGCTACACTCTCCTCTCTCGCCTCGTGTAGACTTTGCCTCTCTCGCGCTGGCTACACCGTATGCATACTCGGCTCGTGCAGACCGTTCTCTCTCGCTGGCTACACCGTATGCATACTCGGCTCGTGCAGACCGTTCTCTCTCGCTGGCTACACACTACACATTACTCAGCTCGTGTAGACCGTTCTATCTCGCTGGCTACACACTATACATTACTCAGCTCGTGTAGACCGTTTTATCTCGCTGGCTACACACTATACATTACTCAGCTCGTGTAGACCGTTCTATCTCGCTGGCTACACACTATACATTACTCAGCTCGTGTAGACCGTTCTATCTCGCTGGCTACACACTATACCTTACTCAGCTCGTGTAGACCTTTCTCTCTCGCTGGCTACACACTATACCTTACTCTCTTCTACTCTCCATTACTCTCCTCTCCGGGCTCTATCTCTACACCTTCGTCTTCATTCTTAGATGGTTCCACTTCTGCCCCTTGCTCCTCTGTGCATCACCTTATATACCCCTTCTTCCCGGGAGACGGAGCGGATGCGGACCTCAACGTCGGCACCGCTCCTCCGTTACCCAATCCCCACGCGCTATCCCCACGATCCGGTTCCGCTCAGCGCGTGTTTCCACTCTCCGACCAATCACACCGCGCTGCTACCCGATCACTCCCTCTGGGCGCGTCACCGGCACACAGCCAATCAGCAGCACTACCCCCACCCGCGCACTGACGCCTGCTCCTCCCCGTCAGCGCGCGTCACCACACACACACCCGTACATACGCGCTGGCACACGACATATACACCCAGCGCGTATCACCACTACATCACCCCCTCCCACATAGCTCGCAGCCGGCCCGGCTGCTAACAACAACCAACCACGACGATAAAACGACAACCAACAAAAAAAAACCCCATAACCCCCCGAGTGTGCCCCGTAACATAACACAACAACAACAACAACAAGAATAACTATGTACAGATTGACAATGAACGCGAAAAGTCAACAATAACACGATACGAGCAAATTCGAAACGAACGCGCCCCACGTCCCTGCGACTACACGCAGTGACGAGGCGCTCCAACTGCCCCGACTCCTCACGAGGCAGGTCATGCAAAGTAGCACGACCTGGCGCGAGTCCGTCTGGCTGGTCCATCGTATGGGGCGGGACACTGACGACCGTCCGGCGGTTCCGGCCGCTCCAGACGGCGCGGAACGGGCCTGAAAGGGCCGGCCCCGCCGCGGAGATCCGGCCGCCGGTGATCGGCAGCTGTCAGTTCCGAGACACCTGGGAGCAGATCAGGCGACAATACGTGTGGATCAGGCAGAGACATTTCCCCCTCTGGGTCGCCGGTCACGTCACACGCCCGGCCATCATGACACAAGGGGAGGCCATATGGAGGCGAGAACGGTTTCAGTCGGGAGGGGTGAACGTACCACCGGCGCTTTCCCCACTTTATCTGAACGCACTGGGGCCGTGCAACGCGCACGACCTCCACGGGTCCCCTCCACGGTCTCAACAATTTAGGCGACGTAGCCAAGGGTGCCTGAGGGCAATGCAGCCAGGCCCTGTCACCTGGTTTCCATTCGTGCATGGACACCTTCCGTGCCCGCAACCGTTCATTAGCAATTTGGCGAGCCCGCGAATTAAGCCGTGCGGCCTCCCTCGCCTCTGTCAGCTTATGAATATTAAACTTAATATGTTCTGCCAAATTAGAATTAGTTCGTGGAGCGGACAGGCCAAGTTGCGTTTCTATTGGCGGGTCAGCTTCCCGACCGTACATCAAATAGAATGGGGAAAACCCCGTAGCTGCATGAGGGGCCATTCTATACGCGGCAAGGACTCCCGGGACCTGCAGGTCCCAATCTACATGTGCCTCGCACACCTGCTGGCACAGCATGGAAGTCAAGGTTTTGTGGAGTCTCTCCACCATCCCGTCAGTCTGCGGGTGGTACGGGGAGGTACGCACCTTCTTGGTACCCAACAGATCGCACACCTCTTGCAACAATTTACTCGAAAAATTTTTACCTTGGTCGGTTAGCAGGCGTTCGGGAGCCCCCTTGTCCAGGACATAGCCCTGGACGAAGGCATCCGTCACAGCCGCTGCCGACTGGTTAGCGAGAGGCCACGCCATAGGCCATCGGGTAAAGTATTCGACCCCCACTAACAAATATTTATTCCCTCTCGGCGTGACTGGGAAGGGCCCCAAAATATCGAGTGCAACGAGCTCGTTGGTACGCGAGACCTGAATAGATTGCAGCGGTGGATTAGCTGCCACGGCCGGTGGTTTACGCCTGGCGCACTCAACGCACCCCTTCAGAATATGCACCACATCACTTCCCATTCCCGGCCAGTAATAGTCACGCTGAAGCAGGGCAAGCGTCTTGTTAACTCCCAAGTGCAAGAGGCGTTCGTGTGCCGCCAAGACAACCCTCCCCCTCACAGCGGAAGGCACCACGAGTGCGTTCCGCCGGGACAAACTGTCCCATTTCAATAACACGCCCCGCTCAAGTACATAGGAGCCGGTACGCTCCTGGTCCCCCTCGGGACCCCCAACCTTGCGGCGCAATGCTAGCAGCGAGCTGTCCGCCATCTGGAGGCGGCCCCATTCGCTGAGCGACAGCGAGAGCAGCGAGTCCCGACCCTGAGAGGCAGTGGAATCATCCCCACTCGGTGCGCCCGCTGTCGCAGCCAGTGCCCCCATCTCCCCCGCAAGCGTCGGTTTACAGCGCGCCGATCCCGACAAACACGCGCATTCATCACAAGGCAACAACCGCGACAAGCAATCGGCATTCGTGTGTCGCAACCCCTTACGGTACGTAGTCGTAAACTGATAGTCCTGGAGGACTTCCAACCAACGCGACAACTGGCCCGAGGGCTGGGCGACCCTCAATGAATACTGTAGCGCCGCGTGGTCCGTTCGGACTGTAAAGTGACGACCATACAGATATGGCCTAAACTGCTGCACAAAAAAAACAATGGCAAGCAGCTCGCGACGGGTGACACAGTAGCGCTGCTCCGCCGGAGACAACACCCTACTACCGTAGGCGACAACTCTTTCGACACCCCCAACGACTTGGGATAGCACCCCCCCAATGCCCGTGTTGCTAGCATCCGTGTCCAGCAAAAAGGGACTGGCAAAATCGGGATAACACAAGGGTGGGGCACCCACCAAGGCGTCCCGGAGGGAGCGAAACGCGGCCTCCTCCTCCGGTCCCCATTTGAACTTCACTCCCTTCGCCGTTAGAGCGTGCAAGGGTTTTGCAATAGTGGCGAAGTGCTCAACGAACCGCCGATAATAAGAAGCAAACCCGATGAAACTACGCACGTCGGAAACGGACGTAGGTGTCGGCCACGAACCGACACAATCCGTCTTCGCGGGATTGGTGGAGATCCCCGAAGAATCGACAATGTGACCCAAGTATCTAACGGACCTACGAAGGAGGTGACATTTGGCCGGTTTAAATTTCAACTTAGCCGATCGCATTCGCAAGAACACCCCTCTCAATCGCCGGAGGTGTTCCTCAAACGTTTTACTGAAAACAATGACATCGTCCATATAAATCAAGCATGTATCCCACTGCAAGCCCGACAAAACCAGCTCCATAAGTCGCTGAAACGTCGCTGGAGAGGAGTGAAGTCCCATGGGTAACCGGTTAAACTGGAACAGCCCCCCTGGAGTCCGAAATGCTGTCTTAGGTTTCGACTCTTCGTCGAGCGGCAACTGCCAAAACCCCGATAACAAATCAAGAGTCGAAAAATATCGCGCACCAGACAATGCATCGAGGGACTCATCCATCCTGGGGAGCGGATACGCGTCAGCCACAGAGATCTTATTCAGGCGACGGAAATCAACGCAGAATCGCAGGGACCCGTCCTGCTTCTTAACCAGCACAATAGGCGCTCCCCACGGGCTAGAGGAGGGTGAAATAATATCGGCTTCTAGCATATCGTTAACAGCCGACTGAACATGTTCCTTCTCCACGGGACTCAGTCGGAAGGGATTTAGCCTGACCGGCGCCGCATCGCCCGTTTCAATGTGATGGTGCAACAAATCCGTGCACCCAATGTCATACTTATGTTTACTGAATACATCAGAGAATTCAATGAGCAACTCGCGCAGCGCACCCAACTGCGCCGCCGACAAATCGTCCGAGGCGGCACATAACGAATGGACCCACTCAAGGTCTTCCCTTGGCTCAACGTTCCGCGCGGGGCTCGAGCCCACCTGCGCAACCAACCCATCATCCCCAGGAACCTGCGCCGCGTGAGCCAGCACGGTGCCCTGCGGGATGACAGCTGGTCGCGACCCCGCGTTCAAAACCATCACAAACGGATCCCTGTCAGCCCGCACCAAAGTGTGAGCCACCGATAAATCAAGACCCCCGACAGCCTTGTTAGAAGGACCCAAAAGCATACTCTGTCCCGAAGCCTCCCTCACCCATGGTTTTCGCAACCGGAGGGGAATCAACATCTGTGAACCCGGGGGCACTTGCACTGTCTGCGTCGCCACCGCTTGTATCGTAGCGCACGCCGTCCGAATGTCAGTAGGGCCCGTCAAAAATGAAATCCGGCGACCCGATGGCAGTTCAATGCATCGTTGATCGATAAGAATTTTAATGGGCATTTTAGCCAAAAAGTCAGTGCCCAAAAGACACGGAACTGCCAAAGAAGACGAAACGAAAACGGGTCCCGATAATTTGATATCTCCAATGCAAATGGACGCCCTAACCTGACCGATAATGCCCAACGATCCCCCATTAGCGGCGTAAAATGGCACATCCCCTGGAAGCAGCGGACGACATTGGACTGGAAGAATATTATAAATGAGGTCCGATATAATAGTTGCCGATGCCCCCGTGTCCACTAACACCCTAATCTCAACCCCATCAATAGATCCCGTAACAACGGACGAACCCGCCGAAGCAGCCACAATTCTATGCCCCAATTCCGCCCATTCAATGTCTCCCTGGTCCCGGCCGAACCCCCCTCGCCGAACCGAATCCCCGAACCTTAACCGGCCCTCCTCCGCCGCAACGCGGCGTCCCATGTGTGCCGAATAAACAGGCCGAGCGTGTGAGGTGCCGCGACTTGCCGGGGATTGTAGAGATGACTTGGGCTCTCGGTCGTCGTCCAGCCGAGCTCCCATGGCGCGCTGCCGCGGAGCGCGGCACCCGGACGCCACGTGGCCCCGGAGGCCGCAGTTATAGCACGTGACGAGGGTCGGAGTAGATCTTGGTTGCTCCGACTTTCGGCCCGATCGCAGAGGCGACCGGGCCCCCGGCCTCCAGTCCCCTGGTCGTCCCGTGGCGAACGCCTCCTCTCGTGGGCTGACGACTTGGGGTTCGGCGACCACCAACCCCGGGGCTGCGACGACAGCAGCGTTGCAACCAACGCCTTGCTTCCGTTGTAGGGCCTCGTGCGCTTGAATACTCGTGGCGACTCTCAAAGAAGAAATATCAATGTCGTCAGCTGTGTTGATAGGGACCCCCAGGTCCTGCGCCAACTTGAGCAGCTGCTCCAAAACCATCGCGTCTTGGCCCTCCTCGTCCATCCGAGGGAACGCAGCATCAGCAAGAGCCAGCAACGCCGTGCGATAGGCCAGCGCGGTCTCCGTGGCCGCTTTCCGTCTTGCGTAGAACTGATGGCGGCATGTAGAGGGAGGCCCGTAGACCCTGGCCAACAAACCCAGCGCATCCTTCAGCGTGGAGCGGTCCGACTTCCGTGCAGCCCTGAAGGCCGCGAGCGCATCGTCGTCCAGCATGGCGGGCAATGCCCGCAGCGCCGTAGCATCGGACCACGCTGACATCTCTTGATGCGCCAAAAACCTTCGCTGAAATTGGCCCCAGTCTCCGCCTTCCGCCTTGAAGGCTGACAACGTGGGCAGGCGCTGCTGAAAAATGAAGTCATCCGCCTCGTGGTTCCTCTCCGCCTGTCCGTCGGTGTCTAAGATGGCGGCTCCAGCAGCAGACGTAAGATGGCGGACCCCCTCGCGCGCTGATGACGTCGATGCGCGCGCTTGGGAACCCACCACCACGTGGCGCTCGCCGTTCCCGCCAAAAGTAGGCCCAGGCGCAATGGCGGGAATCCCCCATTCGTTTTGGCGGGAATCTGCGGGGCGACCTTGTAAAATGTCCCCCACCGTCCCCGCTCCTCCCGACGAGCTGATCTCCGCCAAGATGGACGCGGCGGCGAGCAGCAGCTCCGCCAGTCGGGAGTGCGCCTCACGAAGCCCGGCGTCTGTCCCCGGTCGCTCGGCCGGCGCCGTCGACGGACCCTGCAGCGTGGGCAAGTCCTCTTCCTCACCCCCCGCCACCAGCGGCTCCGAGTCGTCCAGGTCTTCCTCGCGGTCAATCCCGTGGGTCCTACGGGTCTTCCTCGTCTCCATACTTGGAAGCCCGTTTCACTTCTGACGCCAGATGAAGTATTGGAAAATGACGGCAGGAAACTCCTTGACGGGAACACACTTCTTTTATTAAATCTTGACTTATAACAATACAACGCGTGGCCTCTCTTCTTCACACCGCACTTCTCTTGACTCAGGATTCTGTGCTGCCGGCTCTCTGTGCCTCGTGTAGACTCCGCGCCTCGGCTACACTCCTCTCTCGCCTCGTGTAGACTCTGCGCCTCTGCTACACTCTCCTCTCTCGCCTCGTGTAGACTTTGCCTCTCTCGCGCTGGCTACACCGTATGCATACTCGGCTCGTGCAGACCGTTCTCTCTCGCTGGCTACACCGTATGCATACTCGGCTCGTGCAGACCGTTCTCTCTCGCTGGCTACACACTACACATTACTCAGCTCGTGTAGACCGTTCTATCTCGCTGGCTACACACTATACATTACTCAGCTCGTGTAGACCGTTTTATCTCGCTGGCTACACACTATACATTACTCAGCTCGTGTAGACCGTTCTATCTCGCTGGCTACACACTATACATTACTCAGCTCGTGTAGACCGTTCTATCTCGCTGGCTACACACTATACCTTACTCAGCTCGTGTAGACCTTTCTCTCTCGCTGGCTACACACTATACCTTACTCTCTTCTACTCTCCATTACTCTCCTCTCCGGGCTCTATCTCTACACCTTCGTCTTCATTCTTAGATGGTTCCACTTCTGCCCCTTGCTCCTCTGTGCATCACCTTATATACCCCTTCTTCCCGGGAGACGGAGCGGATGCGGACCTCAACGTCGGCACCGCTCCTCCGTTACCCAATCCCCACGCGCTATCCCCACGATCCGGTTCCGCTCAGCGCGTGTTTCCACTCTCCGACCAATCACACCGCGCTGCTACCCGATCACTCCCTCTGGGCGCGTCACCGGCACACAGCCAATCAGCAGCACTACCCCCACCCGCGCACTGACGCCTGCTCCTCCCCGTCAGCGCGCGTCACCACACACACACCCGTACATACGCGCTGGCACACGACATATACACCCAGCGCGTATCACCACTACACAGTATAAATAATAACTCTCTAAATGTGACAATCTTGTCGGATGGTGGAGGGTTACTGACAATATTTTTGGCGTAAAACTACCACGTGGCCTAACCCAAAAACAAATATCGATCGAAGTGGTACTCACTTCATCGGCCTGAAATCATGATAGACTGAGTCGACCTGGCCACAAATGATAGCTCAACGAAGTGGTTTATTATGTGGACATTTATTACAGCCAAATATTCTAAACGCATGTTTCTAAATGTGGAGGGAAAAACCGGAGGACTCGGAGAAAAATCGACGTGGCTACGGGGAGAAAGACATGTAAAATTCAAAATATACGGGCGTCAGGTTCGGGATCGGGTTCGAACCCACGAGGTAGTTAACATCTCGGCACAGCGGCACCCTAACCACAACTCTACGCATGTCGACACTAGTACCCGTGACAAGTGGCCTAACTTTTCCATTTTCATTGGGTGCGGTGAGTGTTAATTAGGTCAGCAGGAGATTCTCGCCCTTCCAGGACCATTGTCAGCTAATCACACGCACTCCGAGCGTCTGTGCGGCCGGGAAAGCGACGCTCAGCCGCTGCCACATTAATTTCACTTTCCACGGCGCCGCAAACACGATGTCCTTTCAGCAGTTCCTTGACACGAGAGAAAATAACAAAGTTGCTTTGGGCCAAGTCTGCGGAGCAGTGCGCGTGTGCTGGGAGAACAATGCGGGCTGTTGGAGGTCCTTCTTTTATTCGTCTGTCTCGCTTATAAACGCTGTCACAACGGCGTTGTCGTGACGGGTCGCAGACTGGCAACAACAACACCCTGCTCAAGCCAGAGGTCCAAAATCGCACGGGCCACCGCTGTTTAGTATTCGTACAGCTTCACAGTCTGTTGGTCACGGTTGTTGTGACATTGATCGTTTGATGCCCAATGGCCCGTTGTAAAGTAGACGTTTAAAGGCCCCAGTGATAGTGGGCAAGTGAGGAGGGCGAGGGGCGGGGGGCAACTTTCTTGATGACATCAGCACTCTCCGCTGTGTTTTCGGGTGGCATCGTGTACACGCGTGCAAGGATGTGGAGTGAAACGTCGGATATCGTGCCCAACAAGGATGGTACGAGAGCCTATAACTATTTACTAGTACTATTGCTGCTATTTTTTTTATTTTACCAGGTAAGTCCCACTGAGCTACGTAGCTGTTTTTCAGAAGCAAACTGGCCACAAGTCATAGCTCAACGAAGTGGCTTATCGTGTGGAAATGTAGAGCAGCCGTGTAGCACAACCGCGGAAACCTGCGCGGCGATAAGCTCAGTGCTGTTTACTTTCCACCAAGCGATGCAGCCTCATCACCAACCCTTGTCGAGAGATAAATAAATCGAATGCAATCAACGTTCTTTGTTTCATTCAGGAATAGCCTTACTGCGTCTCTCCTCTCGCTCTGTGAGCCGTGTCCTTTTCTCAAAGACGTCGCCAATCAAGGTCTTCTTCCATTTAGCTCTGTCCAATGAGATACTCAAGAAGTTTACACTGCATACTCCCAGTTGCATCCAATTGTCCAAACTGCTTACGTAGTTAATTCGCTGTATTCCCTCGTTTCTTGTCTCTCTTATTTCCCAGCCAAAACATTGTGTTCACTCTTGGTTTTCTCATTTATGTGTCAATGGAATCTAAAATGCATTTTGCTGAAGGCCTCTTTCAGGAGGATCTTGCATCGGATGCTTGGCCAATTTCACTGTATAAAGTGTTTTGCTTTTGGGAGTAAACAGAAGAATTACTAAGATGATGAACAATCATGGCAGTAGGGCTGACTCAATCCTGGCCAGATGTGAACTCGATCTCATGACGAGGAGCTCTGCTTCTCGAACAATTGAGCTATATCCTGCTCAGGTAATACAATAAATATGAAATTAATAACATAGCTAATATTTATTTAACAAAAAAAACCCGTTTACACCATGAGTATAGAGTGACCAAGATGAGCAGCAGGAAGAAAGGAGTCAGAATCGTCGGGCAGGAAGGGGAGGAAGGAGAGAAGGAATGATCGGGCCAGATGTCGGGGATGAGAGGGAGGTGAGGATGAGAGGGGAGGGCGAGAGAGGGGAAGGAGAGAGAAGGAGTGAGCTGCACGAACCAGCGTCTGCTTTCACAGGGGGCGGCGGAGAGAGGGGAGGGGCTCAGAGTGGGGGTGGCCGCACAGATGTCACGTGACTTGTGGGAGGCTTGAGTTGGTGTAGATATAAAGACATGGAGATGAGAGGGAAGGGATTCAGATTGGGGGTGACTACACAGCAGTGATTTATGGGAGGCTTGAGCTGCATTAGATATATCGATTTTACAAAACAATATCCCTTCATCTGACATGCCGTGTTAATTCATTGCTGTATTTCGTAACTAAACATTCGTTGTTTCTATGAAGAGACTGATCCCACCCATAGAAATGTGGAATTTCGACCACTGGGTCAGGTCCTCCAATGTAGATGAGCACCACAATAAACAACGCTCTCTCAAGTTTGGATTGTTGACTATTTTAAAACTGTATTTTGTGAAATTGTTGTAAGAAGGTGAGCATGTGATTTAATCCCTGAACTTTCATTGGATGAACCGCTGCCTAGGCCATCGCCATCTCATGGTTCTGCGATGTAACATTCCGTCCGGCCTTCGAACGAATTCACGCGACATAAAGTTTCAGGTTAGCAAAGAAAGTTCCTTGAAAATCTCACCAACCTGCCTGCAATTGCCCCAAAATAATGTGCCCTCATTTTTCTAAACAAAATTTCAGAATTCTTAAGTGCTTGTTAAACTTGAAATCCATATTGGTAGGCGAATGATCTGCACTACTTATTATTCTAATTTGGCCCCAGCGGTTGACTGAATCACGGTTAATACTGTGCGGGAACCTGATGAATAAGCGTGAAGACGCTCGGAGCACGGACCCAGTCATCTGCGCCATCTGCGAGGCTCTCTCATCCATCGGTTCACGTGTCAGCAGCCGCGGTACCTCATGGCAGACACCGTTTAGAATTGTGCGTGCCTATGGAAGGAAATACATTCGGCACATTTGTGCCTATAAATAGCCGAAACGCATTTTCAACATAAGGGTGCAGGGAGCTGTCTGGATTAACGTTAAAAAAAGATCCTGTTACGGCTTGCCCAATAGCAGGCCATTGTGTTGCTCAGCTCAAATCCCAAATGCGTGATTTGCTGTGCCCACAAATGAACTGTTAAAACATTATAGTGCTCTCCATTAAAATACACTTACTGCAGTTTCCCATTTTAAAGGAGATAATCTCATTCGGCCATTGTGTGGTGGTACTGCATATTAAAGGACAGAACGACTGTGGTGGCAATTTGGACTTTTCTCTGCTCAGAAGATGAGAAGGCGGTGTGTTGTCATGCTCTCGCCAGCACTGGGCATCTCTCATTTTGGTGGAGGTCTTCATCCAGGGTTGGACATTTAACGTGTCTATGGTTGCCATCGGTGGCGTAACGGTTGAGCACGCTGGACTTGCGATCACCGGTTCGATTCGTTCTCCCGAAGCAGCAGTTTTAACAATGAGGAAAGTTTCTTAAATCCCCCCCCCGCCTTTGTTAATGGGTACAACCACATATAGTCTATCTGCAAGTTGCATGTAGTGGGGAAAAGTGTGGGGACTCCCATCTCTTCGAAGACGTCTGGCCAGCGTGGAAGAGTAGGCCAAATACTCTCTAAATACCCTACTCTCTTTCCAGCACCTTCGATTAGCATGGCTGGGTATGTACGTTGCGGACGAAGTTCAATATAAATACATACATACAAAGGGTTTATCTTGATGTTAGTTACGGCGTTTAGGCTGCTTCTGTTCATAATGATAATTCGAATGCTTATGATGCTGCTGATGCTGCTCACGACGACTGATGATGATGCTTGGGCAGCTGCTAATGCTACTCGTGATGGTAATGTGGGCAAAAGTCAACCCTGGCTGGGTTTTGAACTCATTTACGATGATTGGGAAGCATACTGCATTACCCACTGAGCTGGCATTTTTATCAACGCGTCCCATCTGCTGTACACCCAACATCAAAAGACCCTGTAACAAAATCGTACGCAAGAGTAGAACATGGCATCACCAGCGATATAGCCCCAATTTGTCAAACATACTAGTACGCCATACAGGGTAATTGGAAATACATTTTTTCCCATGATCCAGCTGGTTGAAATAATGGTTAACATGCTTGACTCGCAATCGGAAAAAAGCAGCGATTTTAAATCCCAATCAGGAGTTGAGACTCAGCCAGGAATCCCTCTATGGTCAACGAAATAAGTTCCGCTTCCCGGGAGGCTATCTATCGGCGGCTCTGAAATAGACTACCAGGGGAGATTAGCGTGAACATTGTCTGTGGGGGAAATTCAACAACAACAACAAATCTGATATTACATTCTCAAGCAGTGCACAAGCTGAAACAACACAAGTATTCGTCAACAGCACTGCGCTGAAGCGGAAACATATATATAAACAGGCGACGATTTGTGCAACGACCCTTTTTCGTAGCATAAATAATTCGAAGCTTTGTTTACCAATATCACATGGGTTTTTGTTAAATTATACATTTCCGCGTCCACAGATCTGCCCATTGAATCGAGCGCGGATATACGCTTTACGCTGCACGTGCACCGCACCGATACGCCAAAAACCGCGTGTGATTTCTCTCCGTGCGCGCTCGACAAGTTGAAGATCTTTTTACCAATATCACGTGGGTTTTTGTTAAATTATACATTTCCGCGTCCTCAAATCTGCCCATCGAATCGAGCGCGGATATACGCTTTACGCTCCACGTGCACCGCACCGATACGTCAAAGTCCGCGTGCGATATCTCTTCGCGCGCGCTCTGGCGTCGCGCAACTTTCTCTCTCGAGTCGACGGGAGAGAGAGCGAGCGAGCGAGCCCAAGGGCCAAAGTGGCGCGCAGCGAAACTGCAATTATAACGAGGGAGCCGCCGTGCCAGGCGCACAGCGCCGTCGCCGCAATGCAGCAAAATTCCGAGCAGGTGGCAGCGGTGGCAGGGTGGGTGGGGGCGCAGATTGCTGCATGCTGCTGCCTCGTGCGCCGGTCTGACGCAGGGGGTCGCGAAAACTTCATGAGCTTGCATATCGGCTTATGCAGATTAAAAACAAAGGGACTGCTGCTGCTATCGCCGCCGCTGGCTTCTCGCTTCTTGCATCGCGAAGTGAAGGAAACCGAAGATCTCACAAATGCGAGCGTGGGTTCTGGGAGAATGGGGATCAGGGGAGCAGCTGCCCTCTGTGAGATTGGCTTCGCACTGTACGCCGCACGGCTCCTCAACAGTCTTAATGGTTTAATAGTTTTCTTGGGTTTTTGGCTTGCATCCCCATGGCTATTACTTGCCCCTACCCTGACTTTAAAATGCTTTTTGCATGCCCGAGTGCTGGCGATTGCGTTTCCAATGTGTTTACACGTACGGTATTAAAGCGTTTACTGGACATCTGTGGAAAGCAGCTTTACAGTTCGTCGGATTCTCCCAGTATGAATAAATATTCTGATTCTGTTTCAACTTCAGTGAAACCACGCTGTGAATAGCAAGTTGCATAAACATAAACCTGGCCTATTTTTACAAGAGGGCAGGAAAAAAGAAGCTATGACAATATATGCAGGAGGCGTTCACGAGAGAAGACCCATAGTCAGCGAGCCAAGCCATAGTGATATTTATTTTCAGTCACGGAAAATGTCATCCTATCTTCATTTTTTTTTCTTTTAACAATATATAATATCTATGGACCAGTTGTTTCTGCGGTTAGAACACCTGACTCGCAATCGGAAGGTTGCGAGTGCAAATCACAACCAGGGGTTGATAAAAAAATGAGTATCACTTTTTTGGGCCAGTCAACAGTGATAATATAATCTTACTCGTTACCACCACGAATTGTAACGTTTACACCCACGAAATGAGCGTCGTATCATGGTTCATTTGAGCAATGGTACGACGTCACACGACAGGGATGTCCACACGGACGAGATGGGACGATGAAATCAGTTCACGTACAGGTTCTAGATGGGTTATTACATTACTGGATTGTGAGAGGTGGTGGCGGTTTGGGATGGCCTTCATCCATTGGTGGATTGGCCGTGACTAATGATGATGATGACACTAAAAGTAGCATCATCATAACCATCATGGTGCACCGCAGAGAGCGATAACACTGCTTTGCCTTGTGCAGGTAGAGAACTCCGGATTTCTGTGAGGCTTTCTTTGGTAAAAAAAAATATGATGACTACCCCGACCCCTTCTCGTAGCTCGGCACCAAGGGCCCTTTGCCCGCCTGCACAGCCAATCGCTCCACCACAGCACAGTTGATAGAGGAGAGAGGCATTCTTTTGTCACGAGACATATCTCTATATTGTGCTACTGCATTGGCATCTAGGGACAGAGAAATGAATGTTGCGTCTCGTTCTGCTATTGACAGCACAGCCCAATCTAAAGTCAGAGACTTTGGCTTCACGGACTCTTTGCGTGGTCTCTGTTTTTCCCTCCGCATGAAGTCCGCCTCCCATATCTGTCTCTCTTCTGGTGCCTGTTCTATGTATATGCCATGTCCCGTGTTGAGCAGTAAGTGAATTCCAAGTTCCACGTAAACGTATGTATGCTGAACTTCTTTCGCACAGTACATAGTGGGGGAAGGACAACAAACTAAACACAAAAAATAGTTCTAAAGAAACGAGTTTTCAATCTAGATTGAAACGTGCATAGCTTCAGTGGCTTCCTAATATTGCAATGAAGAGGGTTCCAGACGCCCGTAGAAGCGAATTCGAAAGTGCACCATGCGGTGACCGTCGTTTGATTGCTTGCCGAAAGCCGCTGCATGGATGACTGGAGTTCGCGTGATGGTTTGTGCTCATTAACGAGATCAGCAAGGTATTGTGGTGCATTTGTGGCAATTACTTTGTGTGTAATGAGTGGGGCATTATACACCAATGCAGCTCAGCGAGCACTAGATGCACATGGTCGGATCTTGCAGTCATCGTGCTCAGGGCATCGAGGCTAGGCACTGGTATTCATTCCCACCACTCCACTTTCATTATGTAATCAGATTACTCTTCATTCTGCATTAAACATTACTTACTGTCACTTGGCATATGCCAAGTTGACTCCTTTTTTGAATGACATTACTATTACTTTCATTTTGTAAAATGAGCAAATGATTCCAAACCAATTAAATGGAAAGATTAATGTTAGCAACTGGGGTCAATGAGACCAATAACAGCCAACGTATGTAGATCACATGACAAAGACTCCAGTCATAGCTCGGTATTGTTGCTTCCAATGTATGCTCATTCAAATAAAGCTATTATTAATAAAGTTATTTTAAAAATCAGTAATCCAATTAGGCTACTTAAAACATACGAGATATGGGATAATATTGCATTACGTATACAATTTTTTATTAAATTTTCATCAGATTAATTGCTTTTTAAAAGTAATTATCTATAAGATTGGCCGTGACTCTCACGTCCGTATCACTTCTGTCAGCTTCTCATCGCTCTGTCCCATCTCGTTCACCTTCTCACATCTCCCATGACTCTCTTCTGCCGCAAATCTTTTGCGTGTATCTTCTATTTGTCATCGGTTTCCTATCTCCACTCTCTCATGCTCTATCTGGTCTCTCATCTCTCTCTCTTCCATCAATCTCCTGTCATTGCATTTCTCCTGTGTTCTGTCCCCTCTGTCTTTATCGTTCCTCATATCTTTTCCCCTCTCATATCAGTGGCGGATCCAAGAGGGATGTGATTGGGGCCGATCACCCCCCCTCAACCTCTCCTTGAGACCGCAAAAAATTGGTATTTTATAGTTATTTACCGGAGAAAATGCATTCAATGTTTTTGTTTAAAATCAATGTGGGCCCTATTTAAAAAAGCTTGACATTTCAGACCACCCTCCCCCATGGGATGTTTCTAGATCCGCCTCTGTCTCATATCTCTCTCCGCTCTGTCACACACGCACACACAAACCTGCTGTGTTGCTATGAGTAGGCACCAGACAGCAATGTGTGTTCGTGTGTGTGGACGTCTATACGCGATGGAGCCAGGCAACCTTATTGCTCGTGCCTACAGAAGCCCCGATCTAATGCGAGGAGTCTGCTTGAACTAGACAAACCCACAGGCATGGCAAGCCTCCAAAAGCACATGTAATCTGAAGGGGATCTGTTCCAACTGCAAAGTCAAACACAAGGTGGTCTAATGCAGAGAGCACAAAGGTTGTTGTTGTTGAAATTATAACTTTCAGCATTTTGTATTACAGCAGCGGTCAGCCGCGAATGCGATTTCACTTTTTTTTCTTCTGAGTTTGCGAATTAAATGGACTAAATGAAAATACACAACTTATTCAGAACACTGGCCATGCCGTGCATTGCAGACTCCATTGGGGAGAAGGTCCATTGGTAGCCAGATCACACAAGGGAAAGCCCATTCAATTTACATAAACAAATATTTTCACTGTGTCGTGTTGTACTAATCTCTGAATCCATTAAAACAAATTCCATGCAGAAAAACGCTTTGCATCTTATAACGCATTAACCACTCACCCCTGCATGCAACGTTATGAACAGTTAATGGCGACTTCATTAAATTACCTTTATCGGCCACACACGGGGAAGAATCTGTATCGGATAACTGAAGACGCTGCATTATTTAGGAGGTTGGATGGCCCTGTGGTGTATGGGGTTTAATTCCAGCAGCTGCCCGGTAATTTCTGCAAGGAATTGCCAAATTGTGCTCTCTGCTGTGCCCATTATGATAAAGGTCATGTAATATAGTACAGCCCAAATGTTAACTTTGAGATTTATCCGTAACTAAAAATGTTTAAATAATAGCTGTCCCATACATAGCTACAACCTAAAATGTGTACTAGATTTAAAGGTCTAAACTCATAAGCAGAAGGTTCAAATGCCAGGTTGGGATTAACTCAGCATCCCTATGGAGGTCAATAAAATAGGTACCACTTGTGAGGAAATCAGCAGTGGTATTTTAGAGACAGTGGTCCCTGCAAGAGGAAGGTAGAATATTCACCAGTGACTCAGAATTGCTAATAGGGGTGAACACTGCTCCACACTCGCTGGACATCTGTCAAGACTGCAGCCTAATAAAACTGCAGATGCACTGGTGTGCCTTCCAATAGCAGTGGAGTGTCGTTGGCATGAGTACCGTTGTGTAGAGACAGTCCCATGTGGGTGGCTACTGCAGGGGCGGAGCCTCTCCCCGGACACCGGATGGACATACCAGGGGAGGCTGGGTAAACAGGGAGGGGCACGTGACCGTATGTGGTGCGGACGGCGGGGGACTAGGGTTGAGGAACACGTGAGGTGGGTCCTGAACCCTCACGAAGGATCTGGAAAAGAGGCGTGGCCGAGGGTGGGGCCTGGCCACGCCGTAAGGATAAAAGCCGAGCCCCGGGGGGGTGGGGTGGGACCGGGGTCGGTCCTGGCTGAGAAGAATCCATCGTCGTTGGCGGTCGTGAGGTCTCGGGGCGTCGTGCACGTGGACCAGGCAGCGTGTTGGCTAACCCGGTCCGATTTGTAGTTGCCATTCCAGAATGTACATAGCCATCTGCTCCCAGTGTACATAGCTAGGTGTAGGAATGGTGGGTTACTACCTTATGCTGTTGTTCCGTTAAGGGTTATATCATATTGGTTAATAAACTGTGTTGCCTCCAAACCTTAGTGTGCGCCATACTTGGACCCACTACAGAATTACTGGATTGCATTTCATTGTAAATTTACTTTAACCTGTTTCAATAAGATAACTCCTCCCATTTTTGTTGTGGCTGTAATATAGCGTGTTTATTACATGGCAGAGTCTCCACCATGTCAGCTTAGCTTGAATCGAGTACAGTAATAGGTGAGATGGGACCTCTCAGCCAAAATGTTGTACCCTAGCACCTAAATAGCATATTGCTAGTGCCTTGCTTAGATTCACTCAATGTGAAATGTTCCTTGAACGAGCGTTGGGCCACTTGCAGCACCACTCTGGATGAATTACGAAGTGAGAAACCAAGTCCGTAATTATAATATATATTGGGTGGGACACATCACCCCCAATATTCAAATATGCTCAAAATGTCCCCCCCCAATATATTGCTATAAAATATATTTCTGTTTATTTGATTGTGGTTGTGGTTGTACTTTATTAATCCCTAATCTCTGCCATTACATACAATGAAACAAGAAAAGCTAAAAAAGAAAAAAACAGAGCAATGTAATACAATACACTGTTAGACATTGTTGTTAGTGAATTTTTTAAATATTTTAGGCAGGAAATGGCAGGAAATTAGTTTTCAAATTTAGATTTTTTTTCTGGGGGGGGGACCCCAAAACCCCCTGGAAGATTTGTTCCCCCCCAATGTTGACTCCATGGCTACGGCCTTGTGAGAAACGTCCGACCACAGATCTGGTAAAAATCAAGGGGACACATTGATGTAACAACTGAAAACAAAAATGCCTTTGTGATTTGTGCCATTATTGGTGGTGGAGACATCTGTTTGGGAAACAAAAGCAGCCGAGTGTCACCACAAAATAATGTACAACACCTGCGTCATTCCCATTACAACAGTGCGGGGACTGAGACATTGGGCACTTCTCATCATCGGGGATGCAGGCGTTCCACAAGCAATGCCAGCAGCGCATTCTTGCAGTCCGCTAGTTCGACTTTGTAAGGAACGATGCAATGATAGTGTGTAGTTACGACCTCTTAAACGTCCACGTTGCAATTGCCGAGAGGTGATTATAACTCACGGGTTATGTCAGATGGGTGCTGCCCTTCAGCTGCTACAGCTATGTTTTAGGGCTGCCACCTTATCCACAGACCAAACCCGGACATATTTCTCTGTCCACACGAGGTGCGTCGAAGCTGTGAAGTGTACTCGAATAAAGTTCAATACAATACTGGTAACAGATCTCGGTACAAATAAATTGCTGCCACACGAACGTGCAGATGCCAATTCCCAGACTAGTCCAAATCAAATGGAGATATTGCAATCCTAGCTGTGTGTCACGTCCAGGTGCAAAGTGAAACCAATTGGCGATTGAAAGAGTCCAACTGGCCGACTTTGTAACACCTGGACTTGTCACTCGTGGTTTCGTCACACCTGGCCTCGTTACACCTGGCCACAGTCACACTTGGCATCAGCACACCTACCCTCGTCACATTTGGCATAGTCACACCTGGTCTCCTCCTGGTCTCCTCACACCTGGTCTAGTCACACGTGGCATCGGCACACCTAGTCTCGTCACACCTGGCATCGGTACACCTGGTCTCGGAACACCTGCTCTCGTCACACCTGCTTATCGAGCTCTTATTTAATGCAGAGGCGGCACAGGATACACACAAACACATGAAAAACATTCCTCTCTTTCACGTGCACAGAGACATTTCGCACAAAGTAACACACTCGAACAGCTACATGCACCCATTCACACAAATAAACACGACAAAAATTACACACAGCGCAGAACTTTAAAATACATTCATAAGCCAAGAATGTAAAACTTACATTAGCCACAGCCTGGGCGTCGACGTCACGGTGGCCATTTTGCACAGGGTCCTGATGCACACACAAAAAAATGGCAGCCATGTTGCGTCACGATTGTTTTCCTGGCGGATGATTGGCTGGTGGATGGGGAGTGATGACGTATTCCATAGAAACCAATATTGCACGTTCCAAGTGCATGAAATGGTTCGCACGAAATGTTTAGAACGTGCACAAATACGACTCGATTTCGGCGCATACGTGAACTATAAAATAAACCTTTAAAAATATATATTTTACCAGATAAGGCCCAATCAAACTACATCCCTCTTTTCAGAAGTGACCAGGCCACAAATGATAGCTCAACTAAATGACTAATCAGGTGGAAATGAAAAGCGGCAAATACTCTAAATGCACGTTGATTTTAAATGTGGAGTGGAAAACTGGAGGACCTCTGGAAAAATGAACATGACCACTGGGAGAGAGACATGCAACTCCAAATATATAGCTGGCGTCAGTGTCGAGATCGAACCCACGGCCTCCTGTATACCAAGCGAGGCAGTTAACAGCTCGCCTGGTAGGATATACACAGTCTTTCCTTACTCAGGCCTTATATTTGCGCAGAACATCTATATATAAAAGTCAAAAATTGTCTGTGGGTTTGTTTGTGGGGTTGGGTCTATTCGTGTGCTTGCAAACGATTTGCCTCTCCAACAGTGGGGTTTATGATAGATAAAAAAAAATAGCCATGTACCAAGCCGTAAGCCCCGCGGGGAGCAAGCGCTATTCCTTTTTCACATCCGTCAACTTAAAATATGTTAAATTAGCGATTTAGTGCGATTAGTGCACGCTTAACATATATTTATTTATTTATTACGCGTGCACGACCATACCAACTCACGCGCCTTTGGTGGGGGGGACGGCCCATGCCAAGTCGCACGCCTTCGGTGGGAGTGAGGGGAAGATTTTCTTTTGCGTTAAATATGCCATAAAAATACACTAATCGCTGACGTTAATTCTTCACTGTGTGATGTCCCACCCCGATGCGTGCAGTTATTACTACTATACAGTCGCTAGATGCTACCTCTATAGGCCCTCGATATTACTGCAGAGCGGACGGGGAGATCGTAGCTGGGGGGGGGGGGCAGAAGTAGCAGCCCAGCCTCAGCCTGCCAAGGTGCCATCTCGGCCGGCTGGACAATCTAGGCGAGGCCGGTGGCTCTGCATGGGACTAGGCCTCACCACGCCATTCTGTCTGGTAAGTACTTTGTGCTATAGAGTCGATAAATACTGCTATAGAGTCAGCATGTACTACTGTAGTGATAGCAGGTACCACCACAGTCGGTATGCACTGCTGTAATCATAGCAGGTACCACCACAGTATGCATTGCTGTAATCATAGCAGGTATGACCACAGTCAGTACGCACTGCTGTTAGATTTTTAAGAGTAGTTTTAAAATATTTTTTAGACCTGGGCAACGCCAGGTACTTCCCGCTAGTCACTGATAAAAGCTAACTCATTTTAATACAAATAGCTAATCCTCGATGCAGAGTATAATAAAAAAAAATCTAAAATCTGCACAAAAACAAACAATCTGGGTTCAATACAGACAGCAGCTATAAGTTATCAAATATAAGTTTAAAGACCAAACGCAGAAGAACCCTGAGTTTGATCTTTTACTAAGCTCATGGTGCATCCTAAATCGCATCCACACACGCTATGGCAGATGCGGATATCTGATGCACAAATAGAAAAACTCTCCAACGTGCGACTCTGGTCATCTAGAACAGAACACAATAACATATAAGAACGCAATGCCCGATCTACAAATACGAAGGACACATCACAGCGATACACTCCGCTACTCCTGACACGGCTATCTGGCTTAACCACCTGAATGTGAAACTGTAGTTGCTGCTCTACATCTACATAAGCAGCCACACGGAAGAGGAAGAAGTTGTTAAATTGGCTGGAGTGTAAAATAAGATATAGTATGTTCAATGTAAAATGCCACGAATAATATAATAAATGATGATCATTTGAAAATGATGAAGACATTTGCTCTGAACAAATTTGTCTGCATAGTTTTACGAGTCAAATATGAAAGTACCTCCCTGTTCAATTGCAGATTTGGATAGCACTGATCTCTGTTGGCGGCTCTGATGCAACGGTGGAAATATAACTTTTTACAGGTCAAATCAGCCTTGATTTAAGACTCGGTGATGGCCTCTCCAATCGGTTTCTCTAGACTCCAGAGTGATGGTATGTCTTCATGGTGAGCCCCCATTGGGCTTTGCAGTTCAGCTGCACCTGAAATGAGATGTGTGGGCACCATACAAAAGTGCGCTGGACCGTGAAAAATTGCCTGCCAGAAACACACACCTTTGCCATCCTGCAGGCATGTCAATAATAGGCACTGGAATGCCATTGCTGGTTTGTTAGTCCCGGCAGAAGCTGTGGACATTTGGCCTCGAAATTGGTTCAAATACAGTGATGAAAACAAATACCTTCTCTCTTTACTTGCAGACATGTGATCGGATTGTTAAAGCCCTCCATGTGGCACCTAAAGAAAATAACCCTGGAGTTAGTTGTTTTCAAAAAGAAAGTTAACTTAATCTCAATTCAATTCAGACACAATGTCATCTATCAGGTATATGTTTTGGCAAATGTGTTTTGCGAAATAAAAAAACATGTTGGCAAATAAAAAAAATATGTTTTGGCAAATAAGGAATGAGGCCTTACTCATATTCCTTTGTTGCCCTGAGCAAGTAGAGCAAATTCCACATTACCATGGTGGAGCCAATTCCAGTGGTACTCATTTTAATGATCTCAGAGGGATAATAAGCAGACAACCCTCCACCAAGATTTCAACTCACACCTCGGGGCAACATTACGATGAACACTCTATATACATCCCCAGTCGACACAGCATCGAGAGATGCACATACGCAGGAATGCTTGTTTTGGAATATGAATCCACACGTGGTGAGATACTGCTGCACAGCTCCATTGACTCTACGAAAAATTAGAACCTCATGGACTGTGCCACCAAGTTGATTTGGACACTTTTCTCCGTGGATTATAATTTATTTTTTCAAATCTCTGTTTTACACGGATTGCCTCCAGGTTTTCTGGTTTCCTCTCCATTGCTAAAAAAGGCAATGTCGTAGTTTTTTTCATACATCACAATGTAGCACGACCCTGCTGAAAAAGATGATATAGACCCAGGGTGGCTTTTCTGAGTAAATAAGTAATTATTTGTGACATAATAGAAAGGGGCAGCCCCCAATCATATATTTTTTTTATAGCAACAGTGCAAGTCGAGTTTGTTTATAAGGGCCCTATTTACTATAGGTTTCAACGGCATGTATAAAGATAAGTATTGCAACTGTGACAACTTCATTTGGGTTGCTGTCAATAGTTATGGTTGTTTTAAAAGCGGGTTTTTTATTAGTATGCCACCAGCAACACAATGCATCAAGGCAAAATGCTTTAAATATATATACGGTCAGATCTTTACCCTCCGCTGTTAACAGGGGAATGCCGTGTTGGCAATTAAAACAAAAAATGGCTCCGATGACTTCAACAAGCACGAATCGTCCAACAATACACTTTGGATTACTCAAGATGCTCACTACTTGGATATCCGTAGCCGTATAACATTAAGATAATCTCTCTCTATATATGTGCAAGTTCATAGGATGCGTGTGTATGAAAGCCTCTACTTACACGGGGTATGATACAAGTCAATAGGTCGTCAGAGGCAACGTCTTTGACCTCTCCACGCCTTGCCATCTCTCGCCTTTATTGTGTTAGATCCCAAAGCTGTTGCGCAGGTGACACTCGACCTCCGAGGTTTTCTCTTGGAAGTCTCATAACTTCCATCTGGCTCTGGGTGTTTCCGTTGGCTGACCGATCTCTTGAGTGCAACTCCATTCCTTGAATGGGTCCAACTACCCTCACCCAGTCTGCCCATGTGCACCTCTCTGTTGCTGTTTCCTGCACCGGCAAACAAGATGGCGGACACCTCATGGCCTGTTCCAGAATGTTTTTTGTTTGCCACCAGAAGATTATACCAAAATGATATACTTCTGGAGGCTATGGCTCGCTTTCTATTTTCTTCAAATTTTCTACATACTCATTTGTTAAATCTCTGCAGTCTCTTCCACGAAAGACCGCACATCTCTGAATGTCTTGACATCAGGGCCCATAGGATGCTGAAACTGGAACCAGGCAGGATGCCATAAACACCACAGATTATTTTGTTTGTATTGAAGCTTAGCAATAGCATACAATGCGTGCATATAAAAAAGATAACATGTAATTTACAAATGCATATTTCATGTTACATTCTTTTAAATCTCCACACAAGTAGTGTACGTTTTCGTACCATAAAAGCGTGCAAAGCTAAATTGCGAATGGAATTGTGCAGATGAGTGAGGTTTGCCACTATAATTAAACAACCTTAAACGAGCAAAAAACATTTACAATTGTGCAGAGCTGTAACAGCTGCTATGGTTTACCCTTTGAAGAGCCCTTAAGCAGCAGCACTGCCTTAAAAACGCTCCCTGATGCTCCATTGCTTAAGCCTGGCCATTTGTATACCTCAGAAAATCAACATTGGCTATGACCCAGAGAGCACGGAGGCACTGGGGTGTAACGCGTCTGTTTACTGCGAGCCGTTACTCACTCATAGAGAGGTGCCTCCTGTGGGCAATGCAGGTGTTGTGAGCTACCTCCCCCACTACCACCACCACCCACTCTGTGCAGGCAATTAATTTCGCCATACATTAATCGCTGCAAAGCCATAATGAGGTCGCCATTTAAAGAGTGCGCTGTCCGGCTGGGATGGCGGCGGTGGCAAGAACATCTCGCTCACGATTGGAAGGGTGCAAGTTGAAATCCCGGTCGAGGACGACGCCTTGGCCTATCCTTTGGGCTGCGGTCGATAAAATGAGTACCAACAGTGGGATGTCAAACAGCGATAATCCTATGTTTGTTCTCATTTTAATATCGATTGGCTACGTACGGTGCAAAAGACGTTATACATACGTACATACGGACCGCTGGAACATGGATGGCACCGCCCTGCAATTACAATTGTATTTCAAAAATATATGTTTTGTAAATCCAATTTGATTTTCTCACCAATTATCCAACCATGTAAGGCTGTGTTAAAAGCACACGTGACTCTCACTCAGATGGTTGTGAGTTTGAATCCCAGTCAGACGGTCGATCCAGGTCCATTACCCACCAGGGTTTGAAAAACACTTCGTGTGAAGTCAACAGTGGTTTCTCAATAGACAGACTGGATCCTGCTCTGGGAATGTGGAATTTCCACTCCTTTCTGCCAACATAAATTAACGGTTTGACCATGGTTTAATTTTTGACTCCCTCACCGCCCACTGATTATATCTTAATCCTGCTATTGGCATCCGCGCTACTGGTATCTACTGGGGACTAAGGAAAAAGCAACGTCATTTTGACAGCACAGTCAAATTTCAAGCTCATAGAGGAGAATGTCACGGGCCTTCTTTAGTCATCCATTATGGGTCCATCTTGCCATGACCATGAGACGACGCTGTGTAGCTGTGCGAGCTGGAGGTTCACGGTGCACTCTGTAGCCTTCCGCTCTCTCACATCTGTCTCCTTAGGGGAAGTGACGTGGCCCGGCGGTCGTGTACGTTCACCACTTGTGGCAGAGGATCACGGCTTGAATCCAGCAGGCCACCTTGGTTAATATTGGGGGTGGGTGTATTTACTATAAAATACAAGCCGTCTGCTTCACAGCGGACATTAAATATCCCGTCATGTTTATCAGCAAATAATTCCATTGGAATTACGCAAATCACCCCCTCCTGTGAATCTACTGGAGACTTTTTGAAACATAGTGCCTTCATGAAAGCTTTGCGCTTTAAGAATGATGGCACGAATACCAAATGTTCTAATTATTATTGTTAACACATTAGGCCTACGAGACGGGCTTTCAACAATTTACTGTAAATCTGAAGCAAGTTTTCACAATTTTTTCACAGTCATTGTTTAAAAGGCCGACAGTCGCCAATGATCTGCAAATAGGAAACTTGTTTTATCTTTGCTGGGAGCCAAGTAGCTGGGTACTCGGGTTTTAACGCTGCATCGATACATTGATGAATATCGGTTAAGCTCACGACGCGCGCCTCAAATTTCCTTCGCAAGAATCGATATTTTCCGATTCGTGGATGTTGTATGTGATGGGTGCACAAGACCCCTTCCAGCTATTACATTCACCACAATATCTAATCGTAATCGATGCTCGAACCAAACTGCAACGCTGAATAACGACACTTTATTTATTTTGTGAGGGGGGACAATGTCATCTCCATGCCCACAAGTTACACAAAACGCAAACATCCACAGACCACATTTTCCCTTAGTTTGTAATTTATAGCAATATTTAGGGAAGATATGCTTTAGGGATGGTTTATACATATGTAATGCGGGCGTAAGCGACCTTCCGGATGTGACGTCACGGGGGGTGGAGCCATGTGACGTGGGTGGAAGGTTCGGGTCCTTAAGCGGGTAAACCGGAAGGGGAAGTCAGTCGGGGTGTGAACGGAAAAGAGTGAGGCCACGCGGGCGAGTGAGAAGAGGGGGTGCACCGACGGCCATCGGGAGCCAACCCCGAAGACAGGAGGAAGCTACGGAGTGGTGTGCAGCTGCGGAGAAGACAGCCAGAAGGGCTGCGTGTTAGAGGCAGCGGTGTGGCTGCCAGGTGTGGCGGGAGAGAAGAGGGAGAGACAGCACGAGGCTGTCAGAGCTGCAGAGAGGACGAAGGAGAGAGGAGTTGCAGCGAGTACAGCCAAGGGGGGCTGTGTGAGAGTAACAGCAGCGGGGCTGCTGTTGTGGACCGGGCCGACATCGGAGTCAGCACCGTGGAGAAGCTACAGAGTAGAGACAGCCGTGTGGGAATACAGTACGAACCGAATAAAGGACACTGAGCCAGACATCGTGGTCCAGTCGTTTATTACACATATAGACTTGGCCATGCACAGATCGCCACTCTGACTTGGGCAGAAAGTGAGAGCCACTGGTAATGAAACGGGGTTTTCACGTGGCTCCAATGAAGGCCTCACAGCACCGACACCACAGATGTGGCCTAAACAGAAGGCTGCCTGCTTGCCATCTCGGCATGAATCTACATTCGGTGAAAACCAAATTATTATTTAAGCCTACCCATAAAATGATACAGTACAAAAATAATGAATTGCCCATGATCCTTAATATGTATCCCCACCCCCCCCCCCCCGTTAATAATTATTCTTAATACAGTATGTTATTAAACAAATTTGTTATTTTTTACATTTAACGTAAAGAAGTCGGATTTGTTGATGATCCAGTCACTCACCGGCGGTCAGTTGCCTCCTTACAACTATTCTAAAGCAAACTAAAATCTAAACTTTTTTTTGAATTTTACCAAGTCAGGTCCATTGAGCTATATAGCTCTTTTTCAGAAGCGACCTGGCCACAAATGATAACAAAATGAAATAGCTTATCGTGTGGAAATTTATAACAGCCAATATCTCTAAGCGCATGTTCAGACGAGAGAGATAACATCTCGCCACTGAGGCGCCCTATTCTATTACTATCATGGTTCCTGTTTCCATGAACGTTGCTCATCGATTCCTCCACCTGCTTGAGGATTCCATCTACGCATTGACCGTTTAGTCTCACCCACACTGTGTTCAACCACCACACTTGTCTTTCTGTTTCTTACCTCGCACTGCTCAACTTTGGAATTCACTCTCATGGCCTCTTTCCCCCCAACGTCTTGTATCCCTGCTGCGTTCAAGACACAGGTTAACTCTCTATCTTTGACACCTTCAATCGTGCTGTTTGTTGCTGGCCGCGTGTCACGTTGGGCCATTGCACCTGCGCTCAGTAACCGTGATAAATATATATGTATATATTTGCAGGGAATCCAGCTATATTTAATGCACCAAGTGCATTCCACAAAACGGGTTTAAACAAGCACATATTCAGTGCTTGTCCGGCAAGTGGCAAATATTTCATCAAGCACCAAGCCGCCGCTTGTGACATTGCGCCATGGGTTGCTGATTGCGATCTCCAGTTGGTTTCATGAATACGGTTGCTAGAAACAATGATGCTGGAGGCTCAGCATGTATACCAGTGCACACGACAAAGATGTATCTGAATGAACTATCGGATAATTATCAATAACCAGAAGATATCGGGCCCTTAAAGCCCTTCCCCGAGGTCCTGCGGAGGGCTTGGCAGGCTTCTGGTGTCAATTCGAATGGATAAAGCCTAACCTCTTGTACTAGGTATATGCAATAGTAAAATCTAAATTACTCTTACGAAGAAATTAATACGCAATAACATTCAGAAATATATATTTTTATTTCAAAACATCGTAATAATACATCTTTATAAACCACATTATTCGTGTATTTTCCATCTTTACCCCAAAACGAATACCTTCTTAGCCAGAATATTGATGGCTTTTCTGCACTCAACGTGCGAGTTTGCCATGTGATATTGGCCGCAATTAAACATGCCAGAAGGGAGGGATATTCCATAGCGGTTAGTCAGTTTAACACGCAGGCTTTCGCGACCAATATCATCCATAATAGAGGTTTTTTTATGGTTGTCGCATGATGAAGCTAGTTGTAATTACTGGCGAAACGTCGTACTCAGATTGTAAATGTCGCTTGGCTCTCCAACGCACCGGTGTGCTGTACTAGTGTAGTGGGTACAAATTGAGAGCGAGGCTTCTCTGGAGGCAACACGTTTATTATAACAATACACTCTAACACAAAGGGGTATCTGCCCCTTCCACCAGGTAACCTATGGAGGTTATCCCTCCGGGCTAACTAGCCCTAACACAACTGGGGGAGGCTGTCAAGCCTGGACCCTGACTCGAGTCCGGGTCTTGTCTTCGGGGCTTCTTCTTCAGGAGGACGGCTTCATGTCTTCAGATGAACAACAGCAGCCGGACCCGTTCAGGGGTTTGGCTTATATAATCGGTCCGGGGGTTTCCTCCGCCCCTAGGCACGCTTTCCTTCTCGAACCTTCTAGAGGCCTCTGGAACCGGTCCCAGGGTCCCCCAGCCCCCTCTTTGGGGGGCCCCACCTCCGGTCTCTGGCATCCCCCGATGCCACTACTCTAGTGACGAATTGGCATGTTCTGTTTACGTGACAACCCTCACTAGTTGGCTGTGTCGGGGTGGTGGCGGGTTTATACAACACGTTTATATATTTACGTGATCTAACCCAAAACATCCCTCTATTATGGAGATTCCAATTGTCTTCGTCCAGTGTTTGTCCTTGGCTCTTGTTGGCGGTGATTCCAAAAGCGGGGCATGTTATGTTCGTGAACACGGGCTAGAAACACAATTTTTCACAAAAAAGGCTAGAAATATTAGGATTTAGAAAAAAATATATAAAATATTAACCATTATTAATGAAATATCATGTTAGAAAGCAGTCCCCTAGTGCTATACATTCATAGGACAAGAGTGTTAAGTGTACAGTAGAGCACCGAGGCTAAATTGTCTGTACCAAAATCGACACAAATCAATTTCTATACATTTAAAAAAATGAAAATGTCCTTACTTTGTCTTCTTCCTTCCTCTGCTCAAGTGACTTAACCTTTTGAAAAAGAAAATCATCACTGACTTTGGAGTACGTTTCACAGTAGAAACATCACTGTTCAAACATATTTGAAGTCATGTCGGAAGTTGCGTCGTAGAATGATGTTTCTGCGTCGTTAATCGATCCATGGAGACGTTTATGTAAACGTCGTCAACGTGGGTCGTGAATCAGACCGTGGAAAACCGAAGACCACCTGTAATGTTTCTCAAAATGGAAAATATTTTTTTACTGACATTTTTTAATCAAACAGAGTAACAGACAAACTCATACTTGCTCCATTATAGTATGATGGGTTAAAAAAAACTTCTGTTGCACACTCGAAATTAAGGACGTGGGCAAGTGCTCCCAATCGAGGGCAAACACATTTATTGTGGTAAATCTGTAAAATACAAGAGCACGTTTGTCACACACAGCAATCCTCAACCGAGTCGCCATTAACTACGTGACTGGTATACAAGTCAAGTTACTCAATAACCCTGCTAGGCACCCACAGGCCCAACCCAGTTATCACATGCTGGTGTACACACGTGCATTCATGTACTGCACAGCACATCAGGACTTTCCCAAAGCCACACTTTACTCTCTTGCTGCCCGAGGAAATCATGAAAAGACTGGTCCCACTACAGGGGACGCAGACCACGTGTCTGCTTACTCATTGCGGTAAAACTGCGGAAGGATCTGTGTCAGCCGAATCGGTCTGTTTAGCTATTAATGCTCCTCCATCAAAAACTCAATACGTAAAAAAATTAAAAACAAGAATAATAACGCTATGTAACATAATTTTTGTTCCTGGGTAGTAAATATTATTTCCTAATTGCATATGCCTAAAAAGTATAGAAAATGGCTATCATTCCCCACAAACTTTGCTTTTGTAACGAGGACAGTGCTATTTTGAAATTTACATATTTTCAATGAGAAAACGGGCAAATTTGTGTCTTTTCGTTCACTTAAAGTCAGAAAAAAATAACATATGAATCAAAATTAACATGTATTTATGAAAAGGAAATACAAAAATGACTACAAAAGATTTATAAGTGAGTAGATTTTCGAGATTAACAATTATACTGTAAATCACTTTCACGAATCAGCCCCCAAATGTAGTCTCCCATCATGTTCTCATTATACTGTCCTTGGTAGCGACGTTCAAAGTTCAGCATATCCTGGTGGAAGCACTCGTCTTGCTCCTCCGCATACGCTCCCATGTTCTCCTTTAAGTTATCAAGATGAGCATCAAGGATATGGACTTTGAGGGACATCCTACAGCCCATTGTTTCGTAGTTCTTTCCCAGACTCTGAACTAGCTGTACTTAGTTTTTGACCTTGTAATTGCCGAGGAAGCCATGAACTACTTTGACAAAGCTGTTCCAAGTCGCTTTCTCCTTACTAGTGAAGTATTCGGAATGACGGCGGGAAACCACTTGACGGGTAGCACACTTTATTAAATCTTGTCTTTCCACAATAACACGTGTGGTCACTATTTCTCACACTACACCTCCACTTTACACGTGTGGTTACTACGGCTCACGCTGCACGCTCACGCTACACGCTCACGGTGCACGCTCACGGGCACTCCAGCCCCGTAGCGTCCGTGGAGCCTACAGACCCACCCCAGCTTGGGCGTGGGTCACGACCTCTGGGTCCCGCGGGCCGGCCCTCACACGGACGTTCGGCCCCGGGTCCCAAGGTCCCGCCTCTGAGCCACACAGGGCCCCGGTCCCCACAAGGACAGCGGGACTAGGTGCCTCAGGGCCCTATCTCTTCCTCCTCCGTCTTCTGTCTTCACTGGTCACCAACTCCCCGTGCGCCTGTGCGCACCGCCTTATATAGCCTCTATCTCGGCCTCGCTGTGCGCTGCGTTGCACCGCTAGTCGAGTAGATAACCATGTGTTCAATAAACCCTCGGAGCCAGGATGACCGTCCAACTCCGATCGTCATTTATTGATTGTAACAGGTAAAACTGGTGAGAAAACACAGATACAGCATCTGTTATAATTCGGAAACACCCACACAATGAACACCACAGCATCAGAACATTGTTTCAGATAACAATAGATCCTGTAAGGACCAGGCCCCCACATTACCCCTGAACAACTAGACAAAGGCACAAGCTGGTGCGTTGCATACAGGCACATAGTGTATTCATCCCACTGCACCCCAAATTTACAGCATTACACTTAACACTAAACTGTGGATGAGATACTTCGTCATCACTCTCAGGATCGCAACATAGGCACAAGTCTGACTCGACCTACTAAATCACAAGTAACATCCACAATAAGGAAAGTCACAGGCTTCGTTACTAACTAGGCCTCGTATTTACTACAACAACTTAACGGCACCATAAAGGCATTTACATTGCTATAACGGTCATTCCAACATTTCAACAGCATTTCCAATATTATAGGAATATAAACAACTTACAGATGATGCTTCTTAAGCTCCCACAATGGACAAGTGCAGCTGTGGTCTCACTGAGATGCGATGCGTGCCGCCATCTTGACTTATCTGTGTAATGGCCGACGCCCGCGTGGTACAGTGGAAATCTAACATCGTCACTTCCTGGTCACGTGACCAACATTAGCATAAAAAAACAGGAACTTCCTGTGAACACACGCTCCACATCTGCCGTGAGGCAAGACACTCCCCGTCTGGTATCTAGGAGATACCACCATTTATTTCCTATCTCATAAACAAGTGTATAACAACTTCAACGGGTCGACTTATTTGTCCATATCTTTGCGAGAGAGAAGTAGTACTATCTCGACTATGGGCCTGATGAAAGTTCTTGCGACTCCTTGCTTCGCAATCATAACCTCGACCTTTCAAACTTTTCCATCGGCACTTGGAATCGACTTGAGGATGCGGCCCATTGGCCACTCATTCCGTTTGGCTTGGTTGTCCTTCAGTAGGACCAGGTCGCCTTCTTGGATGTCTGGTCTATTAGACTGCCACTTGTTGCGCACTTGGAGTGTCGTAAGGTACTCGTTTTTCCAGCGACGCCAGAACGTGTTCGCGAAGCTCTGCACTTGTCTCCATTGACGTCTGTAGAGGTCTGCAATGCTGGCCTCCTCGGTAGGTGCTGTGAGCACATCTGTCTTCTGGGTAAGAAGTGTAGCAGGAATCAAGATGAATGGTGACTCCGGGTCGGTTGAGACGGGAATCAGGGGTCTTGAGTTAATTATGGCTGAGACCTCGGCCATGAGAGTGGTCAAGACCTCGTGAGAGAGCCGTGTGGACCCGACATCACATAGCATGGAGTCGAGAATGCGTCGAGCAATCCCGATCATGCGTTCCCAGGCTCCACCCATGTGCGAAGAGTGGGGAGGATTGAAGATCCATGTGAAGCCTTGGTCACCAAGGTATTTCCTGACAGAATAATCTTCGACATTCTCCGTATTGATCTTAAGCTCTTTACATGCTCCTATTAAATTGGTACCACAATCAGAACGGAGTTGCTTGGCTGGCCCTCTGATGGCGAAGAACCTCCGGAGTGCATTTATAAAGCTCGAAGAGTCCATGGACTCGATGACTTCTATGTGCACTTCTCGTGTACTCATACAGGTGAACAGCACTGCCCAACGTTTGCTGTTCGCGAGCCCTCAACTGGTGCGGCGGGAGATGACTGTCCACAGTCCGAACACGTCAATCCCTACAGAGGTGAAGGGAGGTTCCACACTGAGTCGATCGGCTGGGAGGTCTGCCATTTTCTGTTCTTCCTGTTTTCCACGTAGCTTGCGACACCGGATACACTTGTGGATTGTGCTGGTGATGCACCTCTTTGCTCCAACGATCCACAGCCCTGCAGATCGGATTGCTCCTTCTGTGAAGTGCCGACCTTGGTGCTTGACCTTCTCGTGGTAGTGGCGCACAAGTAAGATTGCGATGTGGCTCTGGCTTGGGATTATGAGGGGGTTTCGTTCATTCTCATCTAATTTTGCATTCCCTAGCCGACCACCGATCCTGAGCAAGTCGTCTTTGTCCATCCCGGGGTTTAGCTTCCTGAGGGTGCTGACCCTAGGAAGGTCTTCTCCCTTGTTAATGGCCTTGATCTCACTTGCATAAGCTGCCTGTTGCACACAGCGGAAGATTGATTTCCTTACTCTGGAAAGCTCGTCTTCAGTGCGTGGCACTGTGCAGTAATGCAATCCATTGCAGCTACCAGTGGTGCCTCTCATCGGGCGATGGAAGCAGTCTGCAATATGCGTTAAAATGTGCTATCGCTCGCACGAGCGTCGTCCATTTCAAGAAATGTTCAAAATGGTGTGGACTCAGTGGACTTCTTGGTCGCACATTTGTTATGAAAGTTGTCACTAGAGGACGAATCTCCTTGTCGGACTCGGGCTCTAAGAGTCCAAAGGTCTCCTTGGTAGTACATGGGCCAATGTCACGTCGTAACAGGAACGCTGGACCCGTCAGCCAGATGGTTTGATTCAGCAGAGATGCAGGGACGGACCTAGTTGCGAGATCTGCTGGATTCTGGTCAGTTGGAACGTAATTCCATTGCTCCGGCTGCGTCGATCTCCTGATGCGCTCCACCCCGTTGCTGATGTAGGTGTAGAACCTTCTGGTTTGGTTGTTTATGTAGCCTAGAACGACCTTACTGTCCGTGTAGAACTTGACCGCGTCCAGTTTGACGTCAAATTCGTCTAAGATCAGTTCCGCCACCTCTGTAGCAAGAATGGCTCCACACAGCTCGAGCCTTGAGATGGTATGTTCCGGTTGTGGGGCCTTGGCGTGGAACTCCTTTCAGAATTCCCACTCGGACGATAGCTCCGAGTCGAGGAACGGAGAGGCCACGGTCACAGCGACCACCGCCACGACCACCAGCAGAGCGACGAGCAGCGGCTTCACCTTAGTCTTCTTCCCGTCAGTCAGGACTGGCTTGGAAAAACGTGGAGGAACAAACTCCAACGAAGACGGTGGATGCACAAGCGAAGTCATGGTGGCTTCTTCGTAAGTCTGCACGGTACAGCCTTGACTTCTCTCGCGGAGTTCCTCTTTCAGCGTGAAGTGGTTGGGGCACGGTTTGAAGAGCGACGTGCGTCCATTCGTGAGCACACTCGTTCTGAATGTGCTAATGTGGTCTGGTTTGTGGGTCCCATTGAGACAAACGTCACCCACGATGACCCATCCTAGATCGAGTCTCTGGGCGTAGGGAGCGTCGTGAGGTCCATTGCGTTGGTTACGAACCTTGTGGACTCTCAGCATGTCCCTGCCGAGCAGAAGTAAAATCTGTGCCGCGTGATCCAATGGCGGGATGAACTCTGCTATGGGTTTCAGGTGTGGGTGGTGACGTGCAACTTCGGGCGTGGGAATCTCACTCCTGTCGTCCGGTATCTCGTTGCACTCTGTCACCGTAGGAAGGGCTAGCTTCATGGTGCTATCTATGGTTTCCACCATGAGGCCGCTCGCTCTTCTTCCCGCTGTCTCAATCAGTCCTGAGCATGTTCTGAGCGTGTATGGAAAGGAATTCCCACCTACACTTAGCTGATCAAAGAACTCTGACCTTGCCAAAGACCTGTTGCTCTGGTCATCCATTATGGCGTACATCCTTACTGCCCTTTCAGGATGTCCTTTGGGATAGACTCGGACGAGGCATATCTTTGAGCAAGACCTTCCTTTGAAGCCTTCTCCACAGACTTCTGTGCATTTGGTTGTGATTGACGAAGTGAGTGCGGCGGTCTCGCCTTGCTCCCCGCCGTGCTCTGCTTCGGGATCGGAAGCCTTAGTGCTACTGGGTTTCGAGTAAAATGTGTGCAGAGCAGTTGTGTGTTTGTCGCTGCCACATTCTTCGCACTTGATATCTGTCTTGCAATTCCTTGCAAGGTGGTTTGTAGAAGCACAGCATTTGAAGCACACTCCAAATTCTTTCAGCATGTTCTTCCGCTCTTCCAATGGCTTCCTCCTGAACTCACGGCATTTCTGCAGGGAGTGAGGTTTATCATGCAATGGGCATTGCTTCTCTGGATCCTCTATCTTTTTCTTTGTGGTGGTTGCCTGGACGGAGTTTGCGAATGTCGCAGGAGAGACCTCAGTCTTGTGTACGGAAATTGGCACTCTCGCTGTTCCTCGTTTCGCCGTTGTCCTTTCCATTTTTGGGAGATCTGGACAGGAAATCCCCGTGGTGCCAAACATGAAACTCGGGTCATTTCTAGTCTTAGCCAGGTTGCGGATAAACTTTGAGAAAAAAGAGAATGGGGGGAATGCAACCTGATGCTCTGACTTGTATCTTGAACCCGCTGTTCTCCATTTTTCCTGCACGTCAAATGGCAATTTCTCTACGATGGGGTTCACGCCATGGTAGGTATTCAAGAAAATGAGACCTGGTAAGTAGGGATCAGCCTGGGCTGATTCAAGCTCCATCAAAAGATCTCCAAGCTCCCGTAACCTTTTATTGTCTCGACCAGAGATTTTTGGAAAGTTCTGCAACTTCTTGAAGAGAGCCTTCTCAATGGTTTCTGGGCTTCCATAGCACTCCTCGAGCCTCTCCCACACCGCATGCAGGCTTGAGGCGGGGTCGTCAATGTTTGCTGACCGGATCCTCTTTGCGTACTCTGCAGATTCATTTCCTAGCCATTTCACCAACAGGTCGAGTTCTTCACTTGCAGAGATGTCTGCATTTCGGATTGCATTCCTGAAGGTAGATCTCCAGGCTCGATAGTTCTCAGAGTGGTCATCAAACTTAACGAGTCCTGTGTTGATTAGTTCGCGGTGAGCCAGGTACCTAGCAAAGTCCCCTAGTCCTGCTGATCCAGAGTGTGTCCATACTGGCGCTTGTGAGGCGGCATTATTGGCTGTATTGCCTAGCATGCCGTCATTTGCGATGGCGTTGGAGTGTGGGCCCAAAGGGTTTCGATCACGTTGGTTGGATCCCCTTATGTGTCTGTCTGGAATGTGGGTCTGACTTGGTGCATCCACGTCTGACCCCATATGCGCGACGCTGAGTCGGCGACTAACTCTCAGGGCAGGATATGCATTTCCACCATTCCCGTAGTCAGCATTCATGTTCATTCTGTGTGGAGATGGCGAAGCCTGAACGTCCACCATTTGTTCAGTATGGTTTGGTGGAGGAGCATTGATGCATTGTTCAGACCAGTCCAAAATATTTTTTCTGGTGAGTTCATCACGGTCCTTGACAGGTATCTGCGTGCCAAACTCACTCCAATTCTCTTCCTTATCCAGGTTGGCTGCTGCTTCGAGCACCTCTGCCTGGGCCCTTGCAGCAGCTGCTTCCCTTTTGAGTTGTAGGGTGCTTAACTTAGCATCCAGCTCAATTTTCTTCCGTGTGGCAGTAGCTGCTAATGTACTCTCTTCTTCTTGTATGCGAGCCTTTTCAATTAGCATGGCTTCCTCTTCAGCCATGTAGGCAATACGGGCGTTTGCTGCTTCTGCTGCTGCGCGTGCCTGAGCTGCTGCCATACTAGTAGATGATGTCTTTGAGTGTGCTGAGGCTTTAGATCTTGTGGTGGACCTGGATGAGACGGAGTGCTGAGATCCTGTCTCTCTTAAGCCATCCACACGGTCCATTGCATCTTGTATCACTGCCTGCACATTATCATCGAGCAGTTCGAGGAAGTGCTCTTGCGTGCGCACTCCCTCAATGCCCTCATCTGTTTTCACCTTCATCAGGAGGGAGATGTATCTATTTGCCAGGAGCTTGTAGCTTGAGCTGCTCACATTCACTCGCTGGATGGCCCGCTGAATTGAGGCCACTGTGTCTGAGGCATTTGAAGCTTCAGATAAATCTGCTTCAACCCGGTTCCATGCCCGTTGTATCCTGGCATCAAGGTCATGTTTCTCAGCCTCATAGCTTTCCAAGGCCCGTTGCGTCAACCTGACCTCCCTCTGGGGCGTTGAACTCCCTTGGTCCTCTTGAGGCAGGATGAGAGATCCTGGATTGTTTGGTTCACCTTCTTCAGCATCTCTCCCTGCTGAACTGTGGCTTTCCATGCTGCGATGCTTGCAGCACGATTTTAATGTAGACTCGTTGCAGAGCTCCTTGCTTGTTGCAGGCTGACTGCAGGGCTGGCTGCAGAGTTGACTGCAGGGCTGGCTGCAGAGCTGGCTGCAGGGCTGGCTGCAGAGCTGGCTGCAGGGCTGACTGCAGAGCTGGCTGCAGAGCTGGCTGCAGGGCTGGCTGCAGAGCTGACTGCAGAGCTGGCTGCAGGGCAAGCTGCAGAGCTGGCTGCAGGACTTCTTGAGAGCTTTAAGAAGAGTATCTTTTTACTATCTCGGCCTCGCTGTGCGCTGCGTTGCACCGCTAGTCGAGTAGATAACCATGTGTTCAATTAACCCTCGGAGCCAGGATGACCGTCCAACTCCGATCGTCATTTATTGATTGTAACAGGTAAAACTGGTGAGAAAACACAGATACAGCATCTGTTATAATTCGGAAACACCCACACAATGAACACCACAGCATCAGAACATTGTCTCAGATAACAATAGATCCTGGAAGGACCAGGCCCCCACATTACCCCTGAACAACTAGACAAAGGCACAAGCTGGTGCATTGCATACAGGCACATAGTGTATTCATCCCACTGCACCCCAAATGTACAGCATTACACTTAACATTAAACTGTGGATGAGATACTTCGTCATCACTCTCAGGATCGCAACATAGGCACAAGTCTGACTCGACCTACTAAATCACAAGTAACATCCACAATAAGGAAAGTCACAGGCTTCGTTACTAACTAGGCCTCGTATTTACTACAACAACTTAACGGCACCATAAAGGCATTTACATTGCTATAACGGTCATTCCAACATTACAACAGCATTTCCAATATTATAGGAATATAAACAACTTACAGATAATGCTTCTTAAGCTCCCACAATGGACAAGTGCGGCTGTGGTCTCACTGAGATGCGATGCGTGCCGCCATCTTGACTTATCTGTGTAATGGCCGACGCCCGCGTGGTACAGTGGAAATCTAACATCGTCACTTCCTGGTCACGTGACCAACATTAGCATAAAAAAAACAGGAACTTCCTGTGAACACACGCTCCACATCTGCTGTGAGGCAAGACAGCCTCCGCTCCCGGGAGACAGAGCATATGCGGACCGCGACGTGAGCACCCCCTTAGTTGACCAATCCCCTCGCGCTGCCACACGATCCCCTCGTTGTCAGCGCGTGTCACCGATACCCAGCCAATCACTGCCTCATAACCCATGACCCCGCGCTGACCCATGATCCTTCACCGTCAGCGCGCGTCACCAACACACACAGCCAATCAATACGCGCTGGCACACGATCCTTACCCCAGCGCGTATCACCACTACATCACCCCCTCCCACATAGCTCGCAGCCGGCCCGGCTGCTAAACAACACAACAACAACAATAGTAACAACAACAAAATCCCCACGCCCCAGTGTGCCCCGTAACACAACAACAACAACACAACGACACAACACCAGACAATAACCTATGTACAAACCGACGAACAATACAATAAAAAGTCAACAACAACATACAACACCAGACAACAAGCTATGTACAAACCGACGAACAACACAATAAAAGTAATTCCAATAAAAAAACGTGTCCAGTGTCTCTGTAACTATCGATCCCCCCCTCCACTCGCTCCTCAACCGGGGTGATAGAGCGGTCGAGCGGATGGGGATCGCAGTGTCGAGACGCTCCGGCCGCATCGGCCCCTCATTCAGTTGGTCAGGAAAAGTTGCGCGAATTAGCGCGAGTCCGCCTGGCCAGTCCATCGTACGGGACGGGACGCTGACGACTGTCTGGTGGCTCCGGCAGCCCCGGAAGGCACGGATCGGGCCTGGAAGGACCGGCGTGTCGCAGGGATCCGGCCGCAGGTGGTCGGCAGCTGTCAGTTCCGAGCCACCTGGGAGCAGATCAGGCGGAGACATGTGAGGATCAGGCGGAGACATTTCCCTCCTCGGGTCGTCGGTCACGTCACATGCTCGGTCCTCACGACACAAAGGGAGGCCATACGGAGGCGAGAACGGTTTCAGCCGGGAGGGGTGGACGTACCAACGGCGCTTTCCCCATTTTATCTGAACACACTGGGGGCGTGCAACCCGCACGACCTCCACGGGTCCCCGCCATGGCCTCAACAATTTAGGCGACGTAGCCAAAGGTGTCTGAGGGCAGTGCAGCCAGGCCCTATCGCCCGGTTTCCAATCGTGCACGGACACTTTTCGTGCACGCAAGCGCTCGTTGGCGATTTGCCGAGACCTCGAATTAAGCCGTGCGGCCTCCCGTGCCTCGGTCAGTTTAGCAATGTTAAATTTAATATGTTCGGCCAATTTTGAATTCGTTCGTGGCGCGGAAAGTCCCAGCTGAGTTTCCATGGGCGGGTCGGCCTCCCGACCATACATCAGATAAAATGGGGAAAATCCCGTTGCTGCATGTGGGGCCATTCTATACGCGGCGAGGACCCCCGGAACCTGCAGGTCCCAGTCAACATGTGCCTCGCACACCTGCTGGCACAGCATAGAAGTCAAAGTCCTGTGGAGTCGCTCCACCATCCCGTCCGTCTGTGGGTGGTACGGGGAGGTACGCACCTTCTTAGTACCCAAAAGGTCGCACACCTCCTGCAGCAATTTACTCGAAAAATGATTTCCCTGGTCGGTCAGCAAGCATTCGGGAGCCCCCTTGTCCAGAACGTAGCCCTGGACAAAGGCGTCCGTCACAGCCGCCGCCGACTGGTTGGCGAGTGGCCACGCCATAGGCCACCGGGTAAAGTATTCCACACCAACCAACAGGTACTTGTTACCCCTAGGTGTGACTGGAAAAGGCCCCAAAATATCGAGCGCAACGAGCTCGTTAGTGCGCGAGACCTGAATAGATTGCAGCGGTGGATTTGACGCCTCGGGCGGTGGTTTCCGTCTGGCGCAGTCTACACACCCCTTTAGTATATTTACCACATCGCTCCCCATCCGCAGCCAATAATAGTCACGCTGAAGCAGAGCAAGCGTTTTGTTTACCCCCAAATGCAAGAGGCGTTCGTGTGCGGCCAGGACAACTTTTCCCCGCATAGCGGAAGGCACCACGAGTGCGTGCCGCCGGGACAAATTGTCCCATCTCATTAGCAGGCCCTGCTTGAGCAGCGAGGAGCCAGTTCGCTTCCGGCCCTCCTCGGGACCCCCCACCCTGCGACGCAACGCTAGCAGGGAGCTAGCTGTCAGCCATTTGGAGACGGCCCCACTCAATCAGAGACAGTGAGAGCAGCGAGCCCCCTCCCTCAGGGGTAGCGGGAACGTCACCAATCGGCGCATTCGCGGTCGCGGCCAACGCACCCACGCTTACAGCACCTGGCGGTTTACAGCGCGCCGACCCCATTAAGCACGCACATTTGGGACAAGGCGACAATCGCGACAGGGCATCCGCGTTAGTGTGGCGCAACCCGTTACGGTAAGTGGTCGTAAACTGATAGTCCTGAAGGACTTCCAACCACCGTGACAATTGGCCCGAGGGTTGGGCGACCCTCAATGAATACTGAAGCGCCGTGTGGTCCGTCCGGACCGTAAAATGACGGCCATAGAGGTACGGTCTAAATTGCTGTACAAAAAAAACAATAGCCAGCAACTCGCGACGGGTGACGCAGTAGCGCTGTTCCGCCGGCGACAAAACCCTGCTACCATAGGCGACCACCCGTTCGACTCCCCCAACGACCTGTGAGAGCACCCCCCCAATGCCCGTGTTGCTAGCATCCGTATCTAGCAAGAAGGGACTTGTAAAGTCAGGATAACGTAAGGGCAGGGCACCCACCAAGGCGTCCCGGAGGGAGCAGAACGCGGCCTCCTCCTCCGGTCCCCATCGGAACTTGACTCCTTTTGCCGTTAGAGCGTGCAAGGGTTTTGCAATGGTGGCGAAATGCTCAACGAATCGGCGGTAGTAGGAAGCAAAACCAATGAAACTGCGTACGTCAGAAACCGACGTGGGCGTTGGCCATGAACTGACACAGTTCATCTTCGCGGGATCGGTAGAGATCCCCGAAGAATCGACAATGTGGCCCAAGTATCTCACGGACTTCCGAAGAAGGTGGCATTTGGCCGGTTTAAACTTTAATTTAGCCGATCGCATCCGCAAGAACACCCCTCTCAACCGCTGGAGGTGTTCCTCAAACGTTTTACTGAAAACAATGACATCGTCTAGGTAAATCAAGCAAGTTTTCCATTGCAGACCCGACAAAACCAACTCCATAAGGCGCTGAAACGTCGCGGGAGCGGAGTGAAGTCCCATGGGTAACCGGTTAAACTGGAACAGGCCCCCTGGAGTCCGAAATGCTGTCTTAGGTTTAGACTCGTCGTCGAGTGGCAGCTGCCAGAATCCCGATAATAAATCAAGAGTAGAAAAATAACGCGCACCAGACAATGCATCGAGGGACTCGTCCATTCTGGGGAGCGGATACGCGTCCGCCATGGAGATTTTATTCAGGCGACGGAAATCTACACAAAATCGCAAGGACCCGTCTTGCTTTTTAACCAGCACGATGGGTGCTCCCCAAGGACTGGAAGAAGGCGAAATGATGTCGGCCGCCAGCATATCGTTGACGGCCGACTGAACGTGTTCCTTCTCAGCAGGACTCAGCCGGAAGGGATTCTGCCTGACCGGTGCCGCATCGCCTGTTTCAATATGGTGGCGCAACAGGTCCGTGCACCCAATGTCATATTTGTGCTTACTGAACACATCAGAGAATTCTATCAGCAAAGCACGCAGCGCACCCAACTGTACCCTTGACAAATCCTTTGAGTCCGCACACAGCGAATCGACCCATTCAAGGTCCTCCCCCAATCAAATTTTCTGCGCCGGGACCGGATCAACATGCGCAACAAGGCGCTCTTCTGCAGGAACCCGTGCCGCGTGAGCAAGCACAGTGCCCTGCTGAATAACGGCCGGCCGCGAACCAGCGTTTAGAACCATAACGAACGGGTCCTTGTCAGCCCGAACCAACGTGTGAGCCACCGACAAATCCAGACCTCCGACAGCCCTATTTGATGGACCCAAAAGCACGCCCTGTTCCGAGGTCTCCCCATCCAATGGCTTCCTCAACCGGAGGGGAATCAACATCTGCGAACCCGGGGGCACGTGCACGGTCTGTGTCGCCAGCGCTTGTATCGTAGCGCACGCCGTCCGAATTTCCGTAGGATTCGACAAAAAAGAAATACGGCGACCCGATGGTAGCTCAATGCAACGTTGATCGATGAGAATTTTAATGGGCATTTTAGCCAAAAAATCTGTGCCCAACAGACAAGGAACCGCTAAGGAAGAGGAGACGAAAACAGGTCCCGACAATTTAATATCCCCTATGCAAATGGACGCCCGAATCTGCCTGACAATGCCCAACGAGCCCCCATTTGCAGCGTAAAATGGCACGTCCACCGGAAGCAGAGGTCGACATTGGACGGGGAGAATGTTGTAAATGAGGTCTGAAATAATAGTCGCCGACACCCCCGTGTCCACTAACACCCTGACCTCGACCCCGTCTATGAATCCCGTAACGACCGATGAACCCGCCGACGCAGCCACTATTCTGTGACCCAACTCAAACCATTTAATGTCCCCTCTGTCCCGCACGAACCCCCCTCTCCGAACCGAATCGCCGACCCCTAATCAGCCCTCCTCCGCCGCAAAGCGACGGCCCATGTGTGTCGTGCATGTAGGCCGAGCATGTGAAGTGCCGCGACTTGCCGGGGGTAGTAGGGATGACTTGGGGCCTTGGTCGTCGTCCAGCCGAGGTCCCATGGCGCGCTGACGTGGAGCGCGGCAACCGGACGCCACGTGGCCCCGGAGGCCGCAGTTGTAACACGTGATGAGGGACGTCGGAGGTCTCGGTTGCTCCAGCTTGCGGGCCGATCGCAGAGGCGAACGACCCCCCGACCTTCAGTCCCCCGGTCGTCCAGCGGTGAACGCCTCCTCCCGTGGGCAGACAACTTGGGGCTCGGTGACCACCGGGCCCGGAGCTGAGGCCACGGCAGCAGTGCAGACGACCCCCTGTTTACACTTGAGGACCTCGTACGCCTGTATACTTGTTGCGACCCGCAATGAAGATATGTCGACTTCGTCGGCCGTGTTGATGGGGACCCCCAGGTCCTGCGCCAACTTGAGCAGTTGCTCCAAGACCATCGCATCCTGGCCCTCCTCGTCCATATGAGGGAACGCGGCGTCGGCGAGAGCCAACAACGCCGTGCGGTAGGCGAGCGCGGTCTCCGTGTCCGCCTTCCGTCGCTCGTAAAACTGATGGCGACAAGCCGAAGGAGGTCCATAGACCTTGGCCATGAGGCCCAACGCAGCCTTAAGCGTGGAGCGGTCCGACCTCTGTGCGGACCTGAAGGCCGCGAGCGCGTTGTCGTCCAACATGGCAGGCAGTGCCCGCAGCGCCGTAGCGTCGGACCAGGCCGACATTTCTTGATGCGCCAGAAACCTGCGTTGGAATGCGCCCCAGTCCCCGCCTTCCGCCTTGAAGGCTGTCAACGTGGGAAGGTGCTGCTGGAAGATGAAGTCGTCCTCTGCCACGTGGTTCCTCTCCGCCGCACCGTCGGTCTGCAAGATGGCGGCCCCTATGGCGGGTGGCTGATGGCGGTCCGTAGCGCGCGCTGATGACATAAGCGGGCGCGCTTGGAGAACTCCCGCCACGTGTTGCTCGCCGTTCCCGCCAAAAGATGTCCGCGTGGTTGAAATGGCGGGAACTGCCAAGTCATTTTGGTGGGAATCTGCGAGGCGAGCCTGTTGAATGTCCGCCGACGTCCCCGCTCCTCCCGACGTGGTGATCTCCGCCAGGATGGACGCCGCGGCGAGTAGCAGCTCTGCCAGACGGGAGTGCGCCTCGCGGAGTCCGGCATCAGCCCCCAGCCGCTCGTCCGGCGCCCCCGGTGGGTCCTGCGGCGTCGGCATCTCCTCGTCCTCTCCCCCTGATGCCAGCTGGCCCGAGTCGTCGAGGTTATCCTCGCGGTCAATCCTGTGAGTCCGACGAGTCTTCCTTGTATCCATGCCTGGAAGACTGTTTCACTTCTGACGCCAGTTGAAGTATTCGGAATGACGGCGGGAAACCACTTGACGGGGAGCACACTTTATTAAATCTTGTCTTTCCACAATAACACGTGTGGTCACTATTTCTCACACTACACCTCCACTTTACACGTGTGGTTACTACGGCTCACGCTGCACGCTCACGCTACACACTCACGGTGCACGCTCATGGGCACTCCAGCCCCGTAGCGTCCGTGGAGCCTACAGACCCACCCCAACTTGGGCGTGGGTCACGACCTCTGGGTCCCGCGGGCCGGCCCTCACACGGACGTTCGGCCCCGGGTCCGAAGGTCCCGCCTCTGAGCCACACAGAGCCCCGGTCCCCACAAGGACAACGGGACTAGGTGCCTCAGGGCTCTATCTCTTCCTCCTCCGTCTTCTGTCTTCACTGGTCACCAACTCCCCGTGCACCTGTGCGCACCGCCTTATATAGCCTCCGCTCCCGGGAGACGGAGCGTATGCGGACCGCGACGTGAGCACCCCCTTAGTTGACCAATCCCCACGCGCTGCCACACGATCCCCTCGTTGTCAGCGCGCGTCACCGATACCCAGCCAATCACTGCCTCATAACCCATGACCCCGCACTGACACATGATCCTTCACCGTCAGCGCGCGTCACCAACACACACAGCCAATCAATACGCGCTGGCACACGATCTTTACCCCAGCGCGTATCACCACTACACTAGTGTAGTGAGCAACTTCCGACACATGTCTAGTAGAAGGCTTCTTATTTATTAAGAGCACATAGGGCAATACACTTCGTAACGTGGCTACACCTAGGCTGTCCAAATACGCAGCCCATCTCCGTTCCTGCGCTATGCTGGCTGGTTGACGAGTGTAGGGGCGACGACGGAGCTGGTCTCGCAGAAGAACAGCCACATGGTTGAAGACGAAGAGATGACGATGGCAGCGACGTAACCAGGACCCAGACCCCACATTAACAGCCCCGCACCAGAGGTTCGGTGCTCCTTAAATCTGCCCGGCACGGCCAAGCTCCAACTCTGGCCATGCCCCCTTTCCAGAACCTTCGGGTAGGTACCCAAGGCTTCTCGACTGACTCAGCCCCTAACCTTTACCCCAGATATGCCGCTTCATAATTAGGCATTATGTAATGCAGCTATAACTGTAATTACCCCTACAGGCCGGCAGGTGTCACCCTGTCATTACACTTGTGAGCTTATTGGGGAATTCATTGCACGCCAGGATCTTCTTTATCTGTGGTCTGACGAAGACACCAGCTTTGAACTTTGCCTCAGACAGCTTAGGGAAGAAGTCTTGAAGGTACTTGAAGACTAGCCGACTCCTTATCTGCAGCTCTGACAATTTTTTCATAAGGCCCAATTTGATGTGCAGTGGTGGCATCAGCACCTTCCGGGGGTCCACCAGTGGATCCCACTTGACGTTGTTCCTCCCCACAGAAAACTCGGTCCGCTGTGGCCAGTATCGCCTGTGATAGTGTGCCTTGGTGTCCCTGCTGTCCCAAAAGCAAAGATAGCAGGGAAACTTGCTAAAACCACCTTGGAGACCCATCAGGTATGCCACCATTTTTAAGTTTCCGATGACCTCCCAGCCATACTCATTATACTTCAAGGCATCCAGCAAGGTCTTTATGCTGTTGTAATCTTCTTTGAGGTGCACTGAGTGAGCCAGGGGAAGAGAAAAATACAATAATGTAACAAGTACCATAATGGTACTTGTTACATTATGGAGCAGCATGGCTTCAAGGCTCCTGGATGAGCTGTCAATGAAGAGGTGTCACTCATTCTGGTTAAAGGCGATTCCGATTGCCTCAAACAGACTGGTCACATTGCGGCAGAAGCAGAGCCCATCTTGACGGGTGAAGAAGCTGCAAAACGGTTGGTGATGCTTCCTCTGATCTGCGACTTTGCACACTTTCTATCAACAAGTTCCACTGCTTGAGCCTAGATGTCAAAATGCTAGCATTGGACTGGGGCGATACGTGATAGCAGGTGCATTCTTGCCTGTTCTGCCCCATGGCCGGTATGGGGGTGTTGATTACACAGGCACTTCCTGATATGGTGTTGAGTTTGGCCACATGACCAGGAAGTTACGATTTAAGATTCTCTAAGCCATGAGGCAGGGTGTCAGCCATTATAAAGAGTACAAAATGTAGACACAAATAGCGTATCAGTGAAGACAGGTGCATTTGTTCATTATGGGACTTTAAGAAGCATTGTCTGTAAGTTCGTTTATGTTCTTATAATACTGGGAATGATGTTATAATGTTAGGATTGCCGCTATAATGCTGTAAATGCCTTTATAATGCTGTTAAATTGTTATGATAAATATGAGGCCTAGTCAACAACGAAGTCTGCCACTTGCATTATTGTGAATGTTACTTGTAATTGAATAAGTCGAGTCAGACTTGTACCCATGTAACTTTAATGCGATCTTGAGAGCAAAAATGAAGAAGTATCTCATCCACAGATCAGTGTTATGTGCAGCGCTGTACATTTAGGCTGCAGTACGGTGATTATACGATGTGACCTTATTTAACACAGTAGCTTATTATCTTGTGTAGCTATTCAGTGTGAATGTAGGTGCCTGGTCCATCCAGGACCTATTGTTGAGTTTCATGTTATCTAACACAATGTTATGATCCTGCAGTGTTCATTGTATTGATATTCCAGGTATTACCAGTTGCTGTATTTTGTGCTGAGTTTTTCCATCACTTTTACCTCGTTCAATTCATTAAATAATCGGAGTCGGATGTTCACTCTGGCTCTGAAAAAATATTGAATGCGAGGTTAACTACTCGGATCGTGGTGCAACGCAACGCACAGCGAGACCGAGACATTGCCAGTCCGACGTTTAGAAGGGTCCACCATGCAGATTGCTTGAGTGGTCAGTGGGTTCCCGCCAAATTCTTGGGATAGCTAACTTCATGACTCTTTTTTCCCCTCTGTACCATCCTACAGACATACATTTATTTCACCCATGACTAATGTGTACGAGATTCTCGCAACATTTTCATCCCCGACAAGCATGCCGAAATATGCTTTGTAGGCCTCACACATATTAGCAGATGTTTCCACAGAGTACGTTTTCGCTCTTATCTTGATAAATTGGCTACAGACATAGCAAAATGCGTCTGCCGAATACTTGCAGCCTCTTGATGCCATTTCAGAAAAATATAGATATGTATCCACTTAGGCAGCTGGAACTAAACTGAACTGGTCGGCTTCACGCCCCTGCATTTATACTACTATTTATATTACTGGAAAGTTCTAGAATGTTCTAGAAGTTACTCCAAGTTTACTCAGCACTGAATCTATCTGGATTGTTCTGAAAAATAGGTAAATTTAAAAATATCACTGTCCTGGTAAAAAAAGCAAAGTTTGTGGGGAATAATGGTCACTTTTTGTACTTTTGAGGCATAAGCAATTAGGAAATAACACTTACTACCCAAGAACAAAAATAAAATAAAACTTTGTTACACAGTGTATAATTTCTCATTTAACAAAGGATACCATAAACGTACTCCAGGCTTCTGAGACAGCCATCGTCATTTCCATGGGCAGCTTGGATTAGGGATGACGAATTTGACGTTTACCCCCAAATTGGACTTCAATTCATGACCCTACAATTTTGAGTTGGGCACTTCGATTATAAGCCAAATGCCCTTCTATACGTTGAATATAAATGCGTAATGTATTTGATTGCATTTTTTCCCTCATCGACACTTGTATCCCGATTATGTGTGAGTGGATTTAGAGCTGGGACAAAAAGTTGGTCAGGTTTATTTTGTATAACCCGGCGAGAACTCAAGAGCCTAGGATAAGTCTCGTTTTGCAAGGGCAACCTGGGTCACCAAATGACAAAGTCGACTAATGGACTTTTTTTGTCGTCTGTTACTGGGGCCTCTTTGAAATTGGTGGCCGCTACCAACATGGTGGCCGCTACCACATGGTAGCCACTACCAACAGAGTGGCCATGGTGGCCACTACCAATATGGTGGCCGCTACCACATGGTGGCCTCTACCAACATAGTGGCCATGGTGGCCACGACCCACATAGCAGCTGCTACCAACATGGTGGCCGCTACCACATGATGGCCACTCCCAACATGGCGGCCGCTACCAACATCCTCCTTCCTAGAGGCAGAACACCCCTCACATTCCACACCCAGCCGTGAACTACAAGCTAATAGCTCAGTGGGCTTTACCTGGTAAGAAAAAAGTAAGTTTAGTTTTATTTGTCTATTTTTTTAAAGTGATTTGTTTACCTTTCCTATACTCTGCGCTCTCATCGTGTTTTTGTATTTTTTGTTGTTGTAACCTTCTGACCCTACCCGATACTGGACATATGTGAAAAAGAGCTTCATAGCTAATCAGATTCTTCCAGTATCAATATATATTCTGATTCTGTACTCGGCAAGCCTTATTACCCATCACTTGCCATCTCGTGGCGCACGTGGTAACAGATATGCCATGTATTTTTTCTAAAAAGAATAAATATATTCCTATTACTGGAGTAATAAAAAAATCGATTTATTCAATAATCGGATAGCTCAGTTGTAATGCCAGTTACGATGCAGAGTGAGGTGGTTGTCCATTACGTGAATGCTCTATGAACATAAAACATTGCGTCCCTTGTCAAGCCCTCGCTCAATACGTTCGTTTCCCGACTGCCTGTGATGGACTGTCTCTCTCTTGCTGACCCGCCCATACTGGACATCTATGAAAAATATCTTCATAGCTCATGGCATTCCTCAAGTCTCAATAAAGACTGTGATGATTCTGAATGTCTTCATTCTCACTTTTACCACACTGCTATCTTATGTCACCCTATCTGCCATGTGGACCTGTGGCCCTAAAACTAAGCAGTGCAAACGTAAAGACACATTCCTGCGGAGGGAGCTGGTAGGAACGTTGGGTTGCTCGGTCAATGGCCAGGGTCAACGGCGGCGTGGTGTATTCCGCAAATATGCCCGACTGTGATGGCGGGCACAAGCCGGCGTGAGTAGGTTAAACGTTGAGTTTTATAAGGGCACCACGGGGTGACCAGCCCTCCCCACCCAGCCCCACCCCTCCCACCCCCCACCCGGCCCCACCCTCCCCACCCAGCCCCTCCCCACCCTCCCCTCTCCACCCAGCCCCACCCTCCCCACCCAGCCCCTCCCCACCCTCCCCTCTCCACCCAGCCCCACCCCTCCCATTTTTGAATGCACGACGGACGGACGGACACAATAATCCCCTGTGGGCTGGTGTAACCAGGAGATTCCTACCAGTAAGCTGCAAGGATACTGGATACTCAAGTGACCCCTTGGGCATTTGCTCAGTGCCTTGAGTAGCATCGGGATTCGGAAGAGCTCAAATCAAAATTATGATGCATGGTAAAATAAATCCATTAACACGTCCACTATCTTCTTGGTTCTTTCGGTAAAGTCACGTAGAAGGGAAATAATAAAATAAAATAAAAACATAATAAAATCCAATTCTCACGACGTTTCGGCCACAACGCAAGCAGCCGTCCTCAGGTGAAGAACAAGTCTGTTGGAAAGACAGCGTCTGAATGGGTATCACGGTCCCTTCCATGGAAATGTGGGAATTTCACTGCTGACTTTGGGGCCCGAACGAGACGAGCAGGGACCACAATGCTGAACTCAGCAACAGACCCGCCGGACGTGCTAATGGCCAATGGGTGAGTCTGGTTTTAGAATGGCAGTCGAAGAAGACAATGTATCTGAGTGCACAATGGAGCAATGAGATCAGCTCATGAGTAGGAGTGAGATACATTGTGGTGTCGTGGTGATGGCGTGGAGAGGTCTTCATCCACTAGTTGATACATCACGGCTGATAATGATGATTGGGCTGTAGGTAAATTGTAGTTCCTAGAGAGATAGACATCTGCCAAAGGAATGTGGAATTTCCCTCACTTGTCCACAGCAATCGATTCTGATACACACCACCCCATGGTTGTTTGGTTCACTTGCAATTATGACCAATTACATTGTGCAAAATGTGTTTACTGTAAATATTACCCAGGTATCCATGCCCTTTAGATAAGATTGCTCCCACCTGGTTGTGTAAAGGACACTGGCTCATCAATTTCCATATTCACCACCAGGACGAAATTACAGTGTGATGTGATATTTCTCTTTATAATGGAGATCTGGATTTACTATTTCAGAGAGTCAATATTTGAAATGTATTGTAATTTCAGACTTTTAACATTTTATTGGAGCTAAAAATATATAAATATATATCTTGGTATGCAGTTATTGCCAGTGTGCCATAAAGCATTTTGATGTTTACCCAACTGGAATGCAGTATTTTTTGTTACTCGAAAATGGTTTTGCAGACATTCTGTTGACTGGATTTTACCGGCGTTTGCAATCTAGTTTTCTTTTAGGACATTAATAAATCTGTAACCAATTTCAACCTCTGCTTTGAAACGTTACGAGATCCAATAAATATGAGGTAATTAAAGAGATATGAAATATGAATTGCTCGCAAACAGCAGTGCAAACGTGAAAAAGTATATCTGTTTTTTTTTGGCTAACACACGATCGAGTTCATTATCAATTACTGCCATAAACTTCCCTTTTACAGAATTCCCACATCATCACAGATCTGCCCATTGCTTCCTCTCATCCATTTCATTCACCTCATCGCCACCATGACATTCATAAGCACCATTGTTAATATGTGTAAAGTGCCTTTGCTCTATACATTCCGATAAGATAAGATAGAAGTTAAACACCAAAGCGCAGCCCTGCAATTTCATTGCTCGCGCCACTGCTGGCAGAAAGACGTAGATTGCAGGGCATTTGGCCTACTCTTCCACACTAACAAAACATATTTGCAAGAGACGGGAGTACCCACGCACGCCCTGCCGATCGACTGACTCGCGGTGCATCCATTCGTACGGCTGGGTGGGTAAAAGCGTGGGGGGCTGGTGGGGGGGTATTTAAGAAAGTTTTTTAATACCCCCTCCCACCCCGGCATCTGTCCATTGTGCTCACCCCGTTACATCGCGTGCGACAATTCCAACGTGAAGTTTGACCTTGTATTCGGTGTCAAAATTGGTGACGGAAAAAAAGGGAGGTGAAATCTTAAATTCCCACACGCAAGCATAAAGCTTCGTGATTGACAAGGACGATGGAACTATAATTTTACGCTCTGGAGAAAGGCCATTATCCAAGACCCATCCCCCCGCTGTATATTTGGATGTTAGAAGGCAGTGTTAATGACAACGCTGGTGAATGTTAACTTATCACTTTTCCAAGGACACTGTCCATATATTATATTTCAACGTGTTTAAATGAAGCACATCAATCTAACGCTTTGCAGAAATTGCCCATTGGTGGTGAAATTTAATTGTTTGAACCCCCCCCCCCACCATTAAAATAATACAAATAAAATAAAAAGTTATGAAACTTTGATGATAACAAAACGTATTGGAAAGTTTTTTTTGGACACAGGCTCACATGCTGACATTTACATCACCTAGTTGCATTAAAAAATAAAAATAGATACATAAAATTCCCTCGGGGGCACGATGGGGGGGGGAGTGAGACCCATGGACCAAACCGTCACGCTCTGAACGCATGGAACGTGACATCTATCGTCCGATATTTATTTTCTTTGCCTAAACCTCCTTCGCGGGAAAGACTTGTAAGATCAGCGGCATTAGCCTTGGCACACTTCATACCTCCCCCCTTCTCCTGCCTGTGCCGCACATCCATGGATCGAGGCTCTGGGTTTAACCTCGCTGAAGGTGGATGCTTGGCTGGCCACGGAGGGCTGATGCCAGTGAGAACAACCCGTGCCCACTCCTCTGCCGCAATACTGGAGTTCTATCCCCGGTGTCCCACATGCAATTAAACCAGGTGCTCACGTGGGGCAATTTTGATGGGCTCAGCCCAGTCAACGGTGACTGCACAATTAAAAACAAAATAGTTTGGCATTGATTTGATTTTCACTTAATCGTGTGTGTGTGTGTGTCCCCTCCCCCAACTCAAAATCTAGGGCGTAAGTTTGAATCTAAAAATAATTAATAGACACGACGTTAAATGTCGATGTCCCCGCGGCGTAATGGTTGCACGCGCTGGACTTGCAGCAGAGGCGTCATCGGTTGATCTCCCGGTGCGGTAGTAGAAACAGTTGGGCAAGTTTCTTTAATCCCCCCCACCACCCCCACCGCCTCTGTGCACCCGGCAGTGTACGGCGGTTCGCCACGATTAATCGATCAACAGGTTGCGTGTGGTGGGGTAAAGCGTGGGTATTCTCACCTTCTCCAAGACATCTGGCCAGCATGGAAGAATCGGTCAAATACCCTCTACAGATGCTCTCTCTCGAGCTCCCTCTCCAGAACTCCCTTTGTAGAGCTAAATAATGTTTTCCAATTGACTGATTGGCGGTTAATACTTTTAAATGTGAATATTTGGGCCGTGACGCTGGCACAAAGCGGTCCACACGTTTCATGCGAAGCCACCGGATATTTAACGACGCGTGTTTATCGTTGATACACTGGCAGTATTAAACAGAGCGGCCTGCCGGATTCGAACCACGAACCTCTGCAACAAACGTCGATCGCACCACCGCTACCATGAAGGCCCTATGTTCCAGAGATAATTGCAGTCTGCTGGAGTGAAGTAGGGGGCGATGTTGCTACACGGCTTTCACATCTGCGAATACCTTTTCAGATTTGGCAAATTTGGAGTTAAAAGAAATGTCTTAATACGAGTATCGATTCATTGCACGCTATAAACACGTGTCACCATGTTTGGTTCACGTGATCCCTGCAGCAATGAACGAGAGGGTGCCATGTGCACCAGAGGATCGAGTTGGCATCATGGCCATAGTCATCGATGACCCCTATAAACTATTAAAGCTGTTTTTCTTTTACTAGTGTAGGGTTGTTACGGGAGGGCTGTAGGTGCATGGGATCCAACGGGGAATAAACACAGTGGGCGGAGCTCCGGGAGTACACGGGGGGGGTGCCCGCAGCGACGTCCGCATCAGGCAGCCTGGGGGGTTGTGATCCTGACGGGGGGTATAAAGGGGGAGGACAGAGAGAGCTCGTGGCTGAGTCTGGGAACGAAGGAGGAAGAAGGAAGATCTGCTAGTTAGAAGCCCTGGACTCCCCTCGACGCCGCCCTTGTAAGGGCTGCGGAGGATCGAGCCAGAGGCGTGGTTCCGTGAACCAGGGTCAGTACCCTGGGACTCCGGAGACCGTAGCCCGACTCACCAGTGTCGGGCCAGTTAGCCTCCCCTAGCCCGTTAGTGGAGGACTTGGGGTTAGGTCAGGATTAGCTAGGGTGTATCCCCAGTTATCCGGGTGAGGGGGCCGCTACCCCCTCTAGTGCTGTCCTGTACCGACAACTTGTAATAAAGATACGTGTGCCTCAACCTGGGTGTCCAGCGTACTTACCGGTACTTCACTAGGTAAGGCCCACTGGGCAATGTAGCTATTTTTCAGAAGCGACCCTGGCTATCACAAATGATCGCTCAACGAAGTGGCTTATCACGTGGACATTTATAACAGCCATATATTCTAAACGAATGTTTCTAAATGTGGAGGGAAAAACTGGAGGACCCGGAGAAAAATCCACGCAACTACGGGGGGAGAGGCATGCAAACTCCAAATATACAGCAGGCGTCAGGGGTGGAATCGAACCCACGACCTCCTGCATACCAGACGAGGCAGTTAACATCTCGCCACCGTGGCACCCCGCCTTCTACGCAGCACATTGAGCACCGCAGTGTGGGATTCACCCCACACCCCCACCACCCCGGCCTAAGATTGACCCTTGAGTCGAATTGTAACACCCAAATTTCTGCGCAATTCATCAGTTTGCGAGAGAGGTGGGGGGAGTGTAGTGGCATGCTCACACCATACCCGCTCGAATTGCGTCGTCGGTCACGTGTGAAAGAGTGGGTTTCACATTCCCAAAGTGCGAGCATCACAAACGGCGGCAGGTGCGTGGGGCCACGCGCAGGCAACCTCTTAATGTTGATTTCGCAGCGACGTGAAGACATCAACCGCGGCATACTGTTAGGGATGAAGCACATCCATCGGGTTGTCTGCTTGGCTCGGGGGGGGGGGGGGGCTCGTAATACCCGCGTCAAAAGCGGAGCTGGCACCGCCGGGGAACCTCGTGAAAATCCCGTGCTGCCTTCGGAGATTAAACTGAAAACAACTAAAGAAAGGGAATTGGCATAACATCCCAAAAAAAAAACCCACCTCCCCTCCTGAAAGAAAATCTCTGACGACTTCATCGGAGCTCTCCGCGGCTACGGTTTCAAGTGAATGTATCCGGCTCTAACGCGTAACCGCTTGATGTTCTCTAGACCTGTGTCATCAAAATCTACGAGTTGGCACTCATTTCTATTCGCCCCCCCTCCCCGAGCCAATCAAGGAAATTCCACATTATCATGACAAGGTACTCAGATGTCAATCCAGAAGGGCGAGGAGCTGAGTGAAGCGGGGATTTAAAACCTTGTAATGAATCTGGTGAACTAACCACAGTGTCATCCAGCTGGATATTTAACACGTAGGCTTTCGCGACCAATATTATCCATAATAAAGGTCTAACACAAAAAAAAACCTCTATTATGGGCAGCTGGATATTATTTGAACACATCGTTACATATGTTTTTGTATATTTGGCACAAAGCTATATATCAAAGGCGCTATTGTTCCAAGAAAAAGCGTAATCTGACAGTTGCTGGTAGATTACGTTGCTATGTGTCTGCTATGTCGTTTCTCAGTAATCTGTAATTTTTCACATTCGGACCATGACGCCTGCACATACAGCCTAAACCCTCATAGCCCATTGGATTTCTCCAGGATAAATAAATGTACTGATTCAGAGTCTGAAAACTTTTTTCCGATTATTTCCACAGGGTATTTAATGTCCACTGATTAACACAGTTGGCTACATACGGTGTAGAATAAGTTCAACATACATAGTGAAGCAGACGGCTTGCATTTTATGGTAAATATACCCGCAATATTAACAAAGGTGGCCTGCTGTGTTCAAACCGTGAACCTCAGCGACAAGAGGGAAATGTGCTCCCGCCCGGCCACAGGAGGTCCGTTCGTGTGCAATGCATATGATGATATTTAGTGAGTACAATGTTCCCTCGTTATTCGCGAGGGATACGTTCTGGAGATGCTCGTGAATAGCAAATTTAGCGGATGATATTGGCCGATGAAAACCTATGTTTTTGATGCATTACCTTAAATAAAACATAAATAAGCTATTAAATACATATTATCATAACACGAAACATTGATCTCTTATCCCTTTATCTAATCACTTTCTCACATCACATTCTTTCTCATCACTTTAACTCATCACTGTTTCTCTCATAACTTTCTCTCGTCGCTTCCTCTCTCTTTCTCTCTGCAGCCGTGCAGAGTTCCAGATGCGATTCGCGGACAGCCAAAACAGCGGATAGCAAATTCGCGAATAACGAGGGAATACCGCTCAGAACATGCCCGTTATTATGGTGAGCCAGTATCCATCCAGCGCAATAGAGAGTGCTGCTTTCACTTCTGAGGTCATTGCCCAAGGTGAAATTGGGCTGCGCTGTCTGTGGGTATTGGGTGCTCACAGCGCGCAATTGGCAATACAATATTTTAAACACTAGATGCCGTTACAGATGCGGCGTGGTGGCTCAGTGGGCGAACGCACGCATCAAGACACAACTGCAGCTGTCAACTGCTAAGGCGCTGGGTTTGATACTGGCAACTGCCGATGACTAAACCAAGCCCTCCAGTGTAATGGGGTCGAAGATTGTAACTGGTCACCACTGACTACACAAACCATCCTGATACATTTTAGTTGTTTTAGATAAAACAGAAAGATAAAGGTGCAGCCCTGCAGTGTTTTGCTCGCGCCACTGCTAGTGGAAGGGTTTCCACTGGAGAGAATTCTAGAGACCCCCCCCCCCCCAGAGGGTGGTTGTGCCTCCTCCTCCACACTGTAGCGACTGATGGAAGACATTTAAGTGACTTCTTCATCAGAAGTTCAGTAACATCATCTTCTCGGGGGCTGCTCTCTCTCACACAAGGATGATGCACTGGTCACTGTGAGAGTTCCGGATGGAAATGTATTTTTCTCACGACGTAGAAGCTATTCTGGTATAAAACATTGCAACACTGAACACATTTCAGACTGTGTTAAATCATATAAGAGGTTGTTATTATTTTCATACCATTTTCTTGAAAACTTCGCAAGGTGTCCCTGTGCTCCTCCAATAATGCTGGAGAGTTGGTGGCTGGCCCTGAACCACTGCTTTGAAATCTTCCACATTACCATGGCAGGGTCCAGTCCATCGCGTACTCACCGATTGGTGCAGCATCGCCAAGCCCGTGGCGGATTATTTATGTACGGGCCATTGGACAAGAATTAAAAACGAAACGTGGCTTTAGATGCTCCACCCACTGCAAGCGACACTGCAGACGTTCAAAGCGTGACATTTTCATCGGCATATTTCCACTTTCTTTGTTTGTTACCCGTGCAATTTCGCTGGATGTTGCGCGCAAACACCTTTCGATCGTGAGCGGCGCGTTGACGTGAATAGTTAAGCTGCATCGCCCTGTAATTGCTTGCTCACTCCACCGCTGGCAGAAGTGCCTCCACTGTAATGAGCTCAGGAGAGAGGCCCTCTGTGGAAGGTGTCTGCCCTGCTCTTAGCTATGCTGGCCAGACGCCTTGGGGAAAGCTCGGAGTACCCACACATGACCCCACCACCGCGTGGAATCTGCCTGCCGATGGGGCTAACTGTGGCGTTACCCATTTACAGGGGTTGGGGCGAAATTTAAGAAACTCGCAACCTCTGGATTGCGAGTGCAGTGCGCTAATGTTGTCTATTACCCCAAATGGCAGCAGCATCATCAACATCACTGCATTGTGAATGAAATTGACGGAATCAAGACTTGTGGCGAGTAATGAATACGACACTACGCGAAGTTGACTTGCAGCAAATATTTGTGGGCGTTATCGATTGTCGTGAAGCAAGTCCCGCGTATCGCGCGCGTGTCGGTGTCCCTCTCCACGGGGCGAGCTAAGCGTGGTGCTGGAACAAACCCCGCACCATCTACGACGCTCTCAGTCAACAACAAGGCGGCGAACAGCGACAACGGCCGTGGCTCTAAAACACACAGCACACACATCACATCACACACACCACACACCAGACACACACACACCACACACACACCACACACCACACCACACACATCACACACACACAGACCACACACATCACCCACACACACACCACACGCCACACACACACCAGACACACACCAGACACACACACACCACACACGCCACACACATCACCCACACACACACCAGACACACACACACACCACACACACAGCTTTTGGACTCACGCCTCCCGGGGCATTGCGAAGCACTCGAAGTTTTCATGAATTGCATCGATCCCTCCTCGATTGACAAGCCAATAATAACCCACGACGCTTTTGCTGCTGCTGGAATAGGCGGCGGCGGAGCTGTTTGCGTCGCTTGCCGCCAGCCTGGCCGACTTGGGTTGGGTCCCTCGGGGCGTCTTGTCCGCTGTGCGTCTTCAGCGGTGGTGTCGTAGTAGCGGATAGCGCGCCTAGCGCTACGAACCTGGCCACCCGAGTTTGATTCCCGCTCACGGCCAACACCGGTGACGATGATCTGAGCCGGTCCTGGGCTTACACCTAGGTCGACTCAGTCTCAAACGAGTACCTGCTGCGGTGTGTAAACATCGCCAATGGGGAGACAAAGGCGGCCCGGCGTGGTGCTGGCCATCCACCCCCTCGTGCGCCATGTCGGCCTTCATAGGCGCTCGCTAACAGCACTTGCCCCAATTCTGTTAGGGTTATACGGGGGAGTTTTTCTAGCAGTGTTAATCGTATGTATATCGAACTTCTTTTGCACCGTACGTAGCCAAACCTGATAATCGGAGGTGCGGAGGGAAGGACAACAAACTAAACATAAAAATAATTTCCAAAGGAATGAGTTTTCGATCTAGCTTTAAAAAGTGCACGGCTCCTGTGGCATCCAAATATCGAAAGGAAGAGCGTTCCAGACGGCCCCGGTGGCGCATCTAACAGCGCGCGATGCGGTGACTGTGTCTTGCCTCACGGCAGATGTGGAGCATACGTTCACAGGAAGTTCCTGTTTTTTTATGCTAATTTTGGTCACGTGACCAGGAAGTCACGATGTTAGATTTCAGTGAACCACGCGGGCATGGGCCATCTTACTCATAATTCAAGATGGCGGCACGCATCGCATCTCAGTGAGACCACAGCCGCACTTGTCCATTGTGGGAGCTTAAGAAGCATTGTTTGTAAGTTTGTTTATATTCCTATAATATTGGCAATGCTGTTGTAATGTTGGAATGACCGTTATAGTGATGTAAATGCCTTTATGGTGCCGTTAAGTTGTTGTAGTAAATACGAGGCCTAGTTAGTAACGAAGCCTGCGACTTTCCTTATTGTGGATGTTACTTGTGATTTAGTAGGTCGAGTCAGACTTGTGCCTATGTTGCGATCCTGAGAGTAAAGATGACGAAGTATCTCATCCACAGTTTAGTGTTATGTGTAATGCTGTACATTTAGGGTTGCAGTGGGATGAATACACGATGTGCCTGTATGCAACACACCGGCTTGTGCTTTTGTCTAGTTGTTCAGTGGTAATGTAGGGGCCTGGTCTGTCCAGGATCTATTGTTATCTAAGACAATGTTCTGATGCTGTGGTGTTCATTGTGTTGGTGTTTCCGGATTATAACAGATGCTGTATCTGTGTTTTCTCACCAGTTTTATCTTGTTACAATCAATAAATTACGATTGGAGTTGGACGTTCATCCTGGCTCCGAGGGTTTATTGAACGCAAGGTTATCTACTCGACTAGCGGTGCAACGCAGCACCCAGCGAGGCCGAGATAGTAAAAAGACACTCTTCTTGAAGCTCTCAGCCTGCAGCAAGCAAGGAGCTCTCAAGCAGTCAGCCTGCAGCAAGCAAGGAGCTCTCAAGCAGTCAACCTGCAGCAAGCAAAGGAGCTCTCAAGCAGTCAGCCTGCAGCAAGCAACCAGCTCTGCAACGAGTCTACATTAAAACCGTGCTGCAAGCATCGCAGCATGGAAAGCCAAAATTCAGCAGGGAGAGATGCTGAAGAAGGTGAACCAAGCAATCCAAGACCTCCCATCCTGCCTCAAGAGGTCCAAGGGAGTTCAAGGCCCCAAAGAGAGGTCAGGTTGACACAACGGGCTTTGGAAAGTTATGATGCTGAGAAACAGGACCTTGATGCCAGGATACAACGGGCATGGGCCCGGGTTGAAGCAGATATATTTGAAGCTTCAAATGCCTCAGACACAGTGGCCTCAAATCAGCGGGCCATCCAGCGAGTGAAGGTGAGCAGCTCAAGCTACAAGCTCCTGGCAAATAAATACATCTCCCTCCTGATGAAGGTGAAAACAGATGAGGGCATTGAGGGAGTGCGCAGACAAGAGCACTTCCTCGAACTGCTCGATGATAATGTGCAGGCAGTGATACAAGATGCAATGGACCGTGTGGAGGGCTTAAGAGAGACACGATCTCAGCACTCTGTCTCATCCAGGTCCACCACAAGATCTAAAGCCTCAGCACACTCACATATATCATCTACTAGCAGCTCAGGCACGCGCCGCAGCAGAAGCAGCAAACGCCCATATCGCCTACATTGCTGAAGAGGAAGCCATGCTAATTGAAAAGGCTCGCATACAAGAAGAAGCAACCATAGCAACTGCTGCCGCACGGAGGAAAGCAGAGCATGAAGAAACAAGCATAGCAATTGCTGCCGCACGGAGGAAAGCAGAGCTTGAAGAGCAAGAGAGTATATTAGCGGCTACTGCCACACGGAGGAAAGCAGAGCTTGAAGAGCAAGAGAGTACATTAGTGGCTGCTGCCGCATGGAAGAAAGCAGAGCTTGAAGAGCAAGAGAGTATATTAGTGGCTACCGCCACGCGGAAGAAAATTGAGCTGGATGCTAAGTTAAGCACCCTACAACTCAAAAGGGAAGCAGCTGCTGCAATGGCCCAGGCAGAGGTGCTCGAGGCAGCAGCCAACCTGGATAAGGAAGAGAATTGGAGTGAGTTTGGCACTCAGATACCTGTCAAGGACTGTGATCAACTCACCAGAAAAAATATTTTGGACTGGTCTGAACAATGCCTCAATGCTCCTCCACCAAACGATACTGAACAAAGGGTGGACGTTCAGGCATCGCCATCTCCACACCGAATGAACATGAATGCTGTCTACGGGAATGGTGGAAATGCATATCCTGCCCTGAGAGTTAGTCGCCGACTCAGCGTCGCGCACGTGGGGTCAGACGTGGATGCACCAAGTCAGACCCACATTCCAGACAGTCACATAAGGGGATCCAACCAACGTGATCGAAACCCTTTGGGCCCACAGTCCAACACCATCGCAAATGACGGCATGCAAGGCAATACAGACAATAATGCCACCTCACAAGCGCCAGTATGGACACACCCTGGATCAGCAGGACTAGGGGACTTTGCTAGGTACCTGGCTCACCGCGAACTAATCAACACAGGACTCGTTAAGTTTGATGACCACTCTGAGAACTATCGAGCCTGGAGATCTACCTTCAGGAATGCAATCCGAAATGCAGACATCTCTGCAAGTGAACAACTCGACCTGTTGGTGAAATGGTTAGGAAATTAATCTGCAGAGTATGCAAAGAGGATCCGGTCAGCAAACATTGACGACCCCGCCTCAAGCCTGCATGTGGTGTGGGAAAGGCTCGAGGAGTGCTATGGTAGCCCAGAAACTATTGAGAAGGCTCTCTTCAAGAAGTTGCAGAACTTTCCAAAAATCTCTGGTAGGGACAATAAAAGGTTACGAGAGCTTGGAGATCTTTTGATGGAGCTTGAATCAGCCCAGGCTGACCCCTACTTACCAGGTCTCATTTTCTTGAATACCTACAATGGCGTGAACCCCGTCGTAAAGAAATTGCCATTTGACGTGCAGGAAAAATGGAGAACAGCGGGTTCAAGATACAAGTCAGAGCATCAGGTTGCATTCCCCCCATTCTCTTTTTTCTCAATGTTTATCCGCAACCTGGCTAAGACTAGAAATGACCCGAGTTTCATGTTTGGCACCACGGGGATTTCCAGTCCAGATCTCCCAAAAATGGAAAGAGCAATGGCGAAACGAGAAACAGCGAGAGTACCAATTTCCGTACACAAGACTGAGGTCTCTCCTACGACATTCGCAAACTCCGTCCAGGCAACCACCATAAAGAAGAAGATAGAGGATCCAGAGAAGCAATGCCCATTGCATGATAAACCTCACTCCCTCCAGAAATGCCGTGAGTTCAGGAGGAAGCCATTGGAAGAGCGGAAGAACATGCTGAAAGAATTTGGAGTGTGCTTCAAATGCTGTGCTTCTACAAACCACCTTGCAAGGAATTGCAAGGCAGATATCAAGTGCGAGGAATGTGGCAGCGACAAACATGCAACTGCTCTGCACACATTTTACTCGAAACCCAGTGGCACTAAGGCTTCCGTTCTCGAAGCAGAGCACAGCGGGGAGCAAGGCGAGACCGCCGCACTCACTTCGTCAATCACAACCAAATGCACAGAAGTCTGTGGAGAAGGCTTCAAAAGAAGATCTTGCTCAAAGATATGCCTCATCCGAGTCTATCCCAAAGGACATCCTGAAAGGGCAGTAAGGATGTACGCCAAAATGGACGACCAGAGCAACAGGTCTTTGGCAAGTTCAGAGTTCTTTGATCAGTTAAGTGTAGGTGGGAATTCCTTTCCAAACACGCTCAGAACATGCTCAGGACTGATGGAGACAGCGGGAAGAAGAGCGAGCGGCCTCATGGTGGAAGCCATAGATAGCACCATGAAGCTAGCCCTTCCTACGGTGACAGAGTGCAACGAGATACCGGACGATAGGAGTGAGATTCCCACGCCCGAAGTTGCACGTCACCACCCACACCTGAAACCCATAGAAGAGTTCATCCCGCCATTGGATCACGCGGCACAGATTTTACTTTTGCTCGGCAGGGACATGCTGAGAGTCCACAAGGTTCGTAATCAACGCAACGGACCTCACGACGCTCCCTATGCCCAGAGACTCGACCTAGGATGGGTCATTGTAGGTGATGTTTGTCTCGATGGAACACACAAACCAGACCACATTAGCACATTCAGAACGAGTGTGCTCACGAATGGACGCACGTCGCTCTTCAAACCGTGCCCCAACCACTTTACGCTGAAAGAGAAACTCGGCGAGAGAAGTCAAGGCTGTACCGTGCAGACTTACGAAGAAACCACTACGACTTCGCTTGTACATCCACCGTCTTCGCTGGAGTTTGTTCCTCCACGTTTCTCCGAAGCCAGTCCTGACTGACGGGAAGAAGACTAAGATGAAGCCACTGCTCGTCGCTCTGCTGGTGGTCGTGGCGGTGGTCGCTGTGACCGTGGCCTCTCCGTTCCTCGACTCGGAGCTGTCGTCCGAGTGGGAATCCTGGAAGGAGTTCCACGGCAACGCCCCACAACCGGAACATACCATCCCAAGGCTTGAGCTGTGTGGAGCCGTTCTTGCTACAGAGGTGGCGGAACTGATCTTAGATGATTTGGACATCAAACTGAACACGGTCAAGTTCTACACGGACAGTAAGGTCGTACTAGGCTACATAAACAACCAAACCAGAAGGTTCTACACCTACATCAGCAACCGGGTGGAACGCATCAGGATATCGACGCAGCCGGAGCAATGGAATTACGTTCCAACTGACCAGAATCCAGCAGATCTCGCAACTAGGTCCGTCCCTGCATCTCTGCTGAATCAAACCATCTGGCTGACGGGTCCAGCGTTCCTGTTACGACGTGACGGTGGCCCATGTACTACCAATGAGACCTTTGGACTCGTAGAGCCCGAGTCCGACAAGGAGATTCGTCCTCAAGTGACAACTTTCGTAACAAATGTGCGACCAAGAAGTCCACTGAGTCCACACCATTTTGAACATTTCTCGAAATGGACGACACTCGTGCAAGCGATAGCACATTTAATGCATATCGCAGACTGCTTCCCTCGCCCAATGAGAGGCACCACTGGTAGCTGCAATGGATGGCATCACTGCACAGTGCCACGCAATGAAGACGAGCCTTCCAGAGCAAGGAAATCAATCTTCCGCTGTGTGCAACAGGCAGCTTATGCAAGTGAGATCAAGGCCATCAACAAGGGAGAAGACCTTCCTAGGGTCAGCACCCTCAGGAAGCTAAACCCTAGGATGGACAAGACGACTTGCTCAGGATCTGTGGTCGGCTAGGGAATGCAAAATTAGATGAGAATGAACGAAACCCCTCATCATCCCAAGCCAGAGCCACATCGCAATCTTACTTGTGCGCCACTACCACGAGAAGGTCAAGCACCAAGGTCGGCACTTCACAGAAGGAGCAATCTGATCTGCAGGGCTACGGATCGTTGGAGCAAAGAGGTGCATCGCACAATCCACAAGTGTATCCGGTGTCGTAAGCTACGTGGAAAACAGGAAGAACAGAAAATGGCAGACCTCCCAGCCGATCGACTCAGTGTGGAACCTCCCTTCACCTCTGTAGGGATCGACGTGTTCGGATCATGGACAGTCATCTCCCGCCGCACCAGAGGAGGGCTCGCGAACAGCAAACGTTGGGCAGTGCTGTTCACCTGTATGAGTACACGAGCAGTGCACATCGAAGTCATCGAGTCCATGGACTCTTCGAGCTTTATAAATGCACTCCGGAGATTCTTCGCCATCAGAGGGCCAGCCAAGCAACTCCGTTCTGATTGTGGTACCAATTTAATAGGAGCATGTAAAGAGCTTAAGATCAATACGGAGAATGTCGAAGATGATTCTGTCAGGAAATACCTTAGTGACCAAGGCTGCACATGGATCTTCAATCCTCCCCACTCTTCGCATATGGGTGGAGCCTGGGAACGCATGATCGGGATTGCTCGACGCATTCTCGACTCCATGCTATGTGATGTCGGGTCCACACGGCTCTCTCACGAGGTCTTGACCACTCTCATGGCCGAGGTCTCAGCCATAATTAACTCAAGACCCCTGATCCCCGTCTCAACCGACCCGGAGTCACCATTCATCTTGACTCCTGCTACACTTCTTACCCAGAAGACAGATGTGCTCACAGCACCTACCGAGGAGGCCAGCACTGCAGACCTCTACAGACGTCAATGGAGACAAGTGCAGAGCTTCGCGAACACGTTCTGGCGTCGCTGGAAAAACGAGTATCTTACGACACTCCAAGTGCACAACAAGTGGCAGTCTAACAGACCAGACATCCAAGAAGGTGACCTCGTCCTACTGAAGGACAACCAAGCCAAACGGAATGAGTGGCCAATGGGCCGCATCCTCAAGTCGATTCCAAGTGCCGATGGAAAAGTTCGAAAGGTCGAGGTTATGATTGCGAAGCAAGGTGTCGCAAGAACTTTCATCAGGCCCATAGTCGAGATAGTACTACTTCTCTCTCGCAAAGATATCGACAAATAAGTCGACCCGTTGAAGTTGTTATACACTTGTTTATGAGATAGGAAATAAATGGTGGTATCTCCTAGATACCAGACGGGGAGTGTCTTGCCTCACGGCAGATGTTCACAGGAAGTTCCCGTTTTTTATGCTAATTTTGGTCACGTGACCAGGAAATCACGATGTTAGATTTCAGTGAACCACGCGGGCATGGGTCATCTTACTCATAATTCACGATGACGGCACACATCGCATCTCAGTGAGACCACAGCCGCACTTGACCATTGTGGGAGCTTAAGAAGCATTGTCTGTAAGTTTGTTTATATTCCTATAATATTGGCAATGCTGTTGTAATGTTGGAATGACCGTTATAGTGATTAAAATGCCTTTAAATGATGGCAAAGTTGAATAACTTTTGAGTAACCCGTTCTGTTTGTACTGGAATTACTTTAAAAAATATATAACTACAAATACAAATTGTGAAATGCAATTGTAAAGTTATGGGAACGTGACGTTGGGATAATCGGCATATCGTGAACATTATATTAAAATTGCTGTCAAGGCGGCAAGCCTAATTAATCCTCACTCACGTGTGTGTACACGCGACACAAACACTCGGGGTGTGTTCCTAAATGTCGCATGAATCCCTACAGAGGTCCAATGGAGATAATGAACTTTGGATAATCTTGATTTTTTTTAAAGATGCATCCTGAGAGTATGACGTTACCTGAGCTGCTCCAGGATAGTCATCCATGCAGACGGCGCAGAGAGATGTTCGCTACCGATGTGGAGCCCGTGGCCTGGAATCGATCTCCGGTGGCTCGCCTGGCCTTTAGTGTGCGGTGCACGAACCACTCCGCCACCGCCCCTATAAACAAGTTGTGTGGCACAACAGCAACAACCGCCATTCGCCACTAAGTGGCGGGGACGTCACCACGGCGCTTGTACCAGGCTAGGTGCACGTTGAGGCCACGTGAAGTGTCTAACCGCCCACTGGCAGGAGGTCACGGGGCAGACCCAGCAGGTGCCACGGGTCGACTGAGATGCATGGCCGATGCACCAGCTGTGCCCTCTACTGTGCCAATTTGCTGCGTTTTAGCCACCCGACGCTCCGCCCTTTGTTGTGAGCGTCGATCCTCTGCCCTCCGTTGTTACTGGAGGGCGACTGCCTCCAAAACTGCCAAGTAGCAGCAGCAGCAGCGTCCTTCACGAGCCTCCTCCACAAGTGTGTACACACACACAGCGCGCACCTCTATACACAAATACAAAGACGCCCCGTGTAGCCTCCAATGGAAGTCTATGAGACTGTGGGGGCCAAGTGCTGTTGGCGAGCACCTATGGCACACGGGGGGAGGTGGGTGACCTTTACGCGTGGCACGAGGCAAGCACCGCGCCACCGCTCCCTAGTGTGTACACGCACACGTGTGTTTACACACACGTGTGTGTGTAGACGCTCTGCAAGGGGCTCACTGATGCCTTGTGGCCGCTGCTGGCACCTCAGAGCCCGCAACAACCCCGGCTCGACTCCCCCTTGCCGGGCTCAGAGGCCGCAGTCACAGGCACCAGCCCTCGGGCGTACGTGAACTGTGGTGGGCGTAGGCGATAGCACGGAGTGCTCGAGGAGAGAGATGAGAGAGAGAGAGAGCACTTGATGGTGTAGGGAGTGAGTGGCAGGAGACGGGGATGCCGCACCGCATTGCGAGTTTGCAGCAGCTCACGGTGAGTGGCGTTGTGCGTCCGCCACCGGCACTGACCGCTCCAGCACTTTCCCCGCACCCTCCGATTGGCACGGTTTGGTCTACGTACGGTGCGAAAGAAGTCCAACGCACTGGGCATGTATACGTTCGTACTAAAGCACGCGTGATACGACACGCCCCCCATGGTAAGGCGTGCTGTGTATGTGGCAGTGCAATGTCGCGTGGATTAGAGTCGTGCTGCATGCTGTTACAGTAAACGTCATCAACAGCCATGATATATCCACTGCTAAGTGGTGGCTTCCTCAACCACAACAGCACGTAGTGTTACACAGTGTGCGTTACATTACGTGACAGTACTACACACTGTAACATTATGTTCTGTGTATATCGCGGTACTACTTGGTTGTGTCGTGTTACTCCATGAGTATTGCATTACAGAACTATACATTGTGTCTTACATTCGTCCTAAATATACTCGTTCATAGCCCCGCAGTGTGTATCTCATTATTACACAGTCGGCTACGTACGGTGCGAAATAAGTTAATCATACTACAGTGCTCACTACTGCAGACTATATTGTGCCATAGTAAAGATACAGTAATTGTTAATCTGTCACCTTGATCAGAGGGACTTGGGTATAATGGTGTAGTTCTTCGGGTATAAATAACCCTGGTGGCTGTGTAACATTTTCCGGAGTTTGCCACTAGATGGCAGATGTACCACAGTCCTAAAAGGTGACGCCCTTGCACAACTGCAAAATCAGAAGTGCAGTGAACTGCTTTAATTTGTGCGCGTGCTCTTGTGGGCGTGAAGGCAATATAAATGAATCCTCCATGAAGATGCATTGTGGTGACAACTGTCAGATTTGTGGCATTGTTTGCGGAGGGTTGGGATGGCTGCAACGAAGAGGCGGCGACACCCGGAGACACAGAAGGCCACGTGAGGCTGCAACTCCAGCCAATCCGGCCCACAGTGCTCTCGTTGGGTGGTCGATTTTACCCAAATAGTACGTGCCCACTGAATGGCAAAAAATATTAACAGAATATCACAAAGTAAACAGGTTTTCGCATTGGCCTGTCACTTTTCGGCCAGATTTCTACACGAAGGGATATTGCCAGGGTATGATGGCTCGCACAGTGAACTTGCAGTCCAAAGGCCGTTAGTTTGATCTCCTGGCGTGGCAATTTTGAAACGGTGTGAAAGTTAATTAAATGTTGCCCGCCTCTATCCACCCAGCGGCGTGATTGGTACCCACAGTCGATCGGCAGAGCGCGTGTGATGGGTTAAAGTGTGGGTACACGCATCTCTTCAAAATGTCTGGCCCGTGTGGAAGAGTAGGCCAAATTACCCTCCAAAGGGGCTCTCTAGAACTCTGTTGGGTGGAGGCCCTCACGACAGCTTGAGTATGCAATTGCAAGGATGCACCTTTACCCACGTGACAGCAATTATCCCACGTGACATGAACTCTCGAGTGAGTGCAAGATCAAAAGCAGAAACTCTTTCAGTTACTCTGGTAAAGAAAATATTTAAGTCCCAACTTTCACTCTGGAAAAAGATGGTAATGATGACAGTTTTTGGGACATGCAATGGCAGTGTGCGGGCCCAGTGGGGGCCCTTGAGAGGAAACTTATTTTGAGAGTCCTCCTTGTCAATTAATAAACTCCTATTGAGATATAGGCACAATATTAGGACTTTTGGCTATCTGCAAATCGCATCTGGAACTCTACGCGACCGCATCGAGAAAGTATACACACACACACAACAACAACAACAACCGCCATTCGCCACTAAGTGGTGGTTACATCACCACGACGCTTGTGCCAGGCCATGTGCACCTTGAGGCCACGTGAAGTGTTGAACGCCCGCTGGCAGGTCACGGGGCAGACCCAGGTGCCACGGGTCGACTGACTGAGATGACCGAGATGACTGGCTGATGCACAACCTGTGCCCCCTACTGTGCCAACCTTTTGTGCTTTAGCCACCCGGCGCTCCGCTCGTTGTTGTGAGCGTCGCTCCTCCGCCCTCCGTTGTTGTTGGAGGGCGACTGCCTCCAACTCCCCAGTAGCGTCCTTCACGAGCCTCCTCCACAGAGGCCGATCTTGACACCGCTGGTACCAGTCATCGACAAGTCCACTCAGCTCCACGTCCTCCTGTACCACATCACTCCATCTCTTCTCTAGCCCGTGCCGCGCCCAATTTGCCCCCTCGATCCAGCCGAACAAAAGCTGTTTAGGCATGCGGTGATTGGGCATGCGGGCTACATGGCCCAACCAACGCAGCCTTGCCTGCCGGAGGAGCTCACCGATGGGACTTTGCCCAGATCTTTCAAGCATTTGTGAGCTCCTCACACAATCCATCCTGGTTAAACCCAGGATGGATTGTAGGCAGGCCAGCCTAAATGTTTCCAACCGGCAAAGATGCTCCATTAGGGGGGTCCACGTTTCGCAAGCGTAGAGAAGGAAGGGAATGACTGTGGCCGAGAAGACCTGAAGCTTCATGCGGAGCGACAGACCAGGTAGCTTCCACACAGCGTTATGCAACCGATGAAAATATATTGCCGCTTGACTGATTCGGAGTGAGACCTCTGCTGTTAAACTAGAGCCGGTCATAAGCACACTGCCCAGGTATGGGAAACTCTCCACTCTCTCCACTACTGCCCCATCACCGATTGGGAGTTGTGGGGGTGGAGTGTCCGATGGTACAAAATACGCAGGTGCTTAGTTTTGTTGGGGCTAATGGTAAGGCCCCACCTCTTAGTGGCACGTTCCAGTCTCAGCAGCAGCGTCTCCAACTCCTTCTCTGAATGAGCAGATATTACCAAATCATCGGCATACATAACGTGGTTGACCAATAGAGAGCCATCCCTTGATCACACCCGGGCATCGATCAGCCTCCCATTATATCTGTACCAAATGGAAATTCTCTCGGTGCAGCTATTGAAGGCTTAACGAATTACGTGGTCAAAATAGATGTTAAATATTGTGGGAGCCAGAGGACATCCCTGTCGCACCACAAGGTGTACAGGTAAAGGCTATGACTCCCGGCCACGTAGTTTTACCCGGGCCCGCTCACCATCATGAAGGTCCTTAATGATCGTGAGCAGAGGGTCAGGGACTCCGAAAGCACGAAGAACAACCCAGAGCCCAGGCCTACTGATGGTATCATAGGCCTTGACCAGGTCAATAAAGCAGAGATGTAGGTCTTGTTGGAATTCCCTACACCTCTGCTGTAGCAGACGGACAGAAACATGGCATCTGTGCAAGACCGCCCTTTCCTGAAACCGCATTGGGGCTCTGCAAGCCTCTCCTCAGCATGCCTAGCAAGGCGATGTTGAATAATCCTTGCCAGGACCTTTCCCGGCACACTGAGGAGTGAGATGCCCCTGTAGTTGTTACAGTCTGTGCGGTCCCCCTTTTTAAAGAGGGGGACCACCAGGGCATCCTTCCAATCCTGCAGAACCCGTCCAGTGGTCCAGACTGTTGTTATGATGTCATGTAGGGCAGTCTGTGCACAAACGCCACCCTTCCTGAGGATTTCGCTTGGGAGATCATCTCTGCCCGGTGCCTTTCTTGGTCTCAGACTCCGGATAGTCTTCAGTACTTCCTCAACAGATGGCACCTCAGCCAGCCACTCACAGGGGGTAACCTCTTCCAATATTTGAGGCACCGCAGCCTCAGCAGGGTTATCCCCACTTTGTGCCATGTTTTCCTGGCTGAAGGATTTCCCCTCCCCCAGGACCTCACAGAAATGCTCAGAAAATCTGCAAACCTGTTCCTGGGGGTCGGAGATTGGATCACCGTTTTTTCCCCTAATGATGGCGCTTCAGGTCACTTTTTTGATGGAGTTAAATAGTGATTTGTGATCGCGGGCCACTGAGGCAGACTCCAACTCCTCAGCAAGCCGCGATCACCACCCATCCTTGCAGTGCCTTACGGCTCTCCGAACCTCCGAGCGAAGGCTGCGGTAAACCTCCTCATTATCTGACGTGGGATGCTGTAGCCGATGAGAGTAGGCCTGTTGCTTTTCTCAACTAACCTGAACACCTCCTCTGTCAGCCAGGGTTTCTGGGGAGGTCTGGACTGCGTACCCAAAGCAGCCATTGCAGCTGCATGAGTCACAGTCCTAAACCTCGCCCATTTACCCTCGACATCAGGAGGAGTGGGGGACGATGCCAACCCCAGCTGCAAGCGATGATGAAATTCTCGCTTGCAACTTTCATCAACTAACTGAGACCAGGCCACTTTAGGTTGGAATGGGGTCCTGGGTGTACACCCACCACCGGAGTGGAAGAATGGCAGGCGCATCTTACAGATGACTAGTCGATGGTCAGAGGGCAGATCAGCTCCACGGTAGGTCCTGGTGTCAAGGACATGGGCTCGCATCCGCTGGTCTGTCACTATGTAGTCCAGCAGATGTTCTTGATTGGACCCGTCATGCATCCATAATGTTCGTGTGAATGCACCAATGCCGGAAGAGCGTGTTGGTAATTACAAGCCCATGGGCTGCACAAAAATCTAGCAGCCTCCTACCGTTGTTATTGAGCTGATCTGGCCCATGCCTTCCAATCACTCCAGACCAGGTGCCAGCATCATGACCAACTCGGGCATTGAAGTCACCCAACAAGATGACTCTGTCCCGAGAGGCCACTTTAGCCAGCACCTGTGACAGGAGGTCATAAAAGGCATCTGACTCATCGGCTTTGCCTGCATCCCTCCACGGATGTTCGTCTTCAGTGGGGGCATAAGTATCACGACCACCACTCCTTGCCTCCGGTTGATGGGAAGGCGAGCCCAAAGTTTCCTGGGGCTTACAGCTTCCCACACCTCACCGCCACGCTCCCACGCCCCCTTCATTCTTTTGTTCAGAAGAAGAGCCACACCCTATTGTTTGGCAGTCTCCTGCCCCGAGTAGAGGACTGTCCACCCCTCATGGTGGCAAGAGCCAGAGCCGGTCCACCGGACCTCCTGAATGCCACAGAGATCCAGGCGGTACCGGTCCAGCTCCCGACAAAGGAGTGGCAGCCTCTCCTCCGCAGTGAGCGTTCGAACATTCCACGTGACCATCCGTAGTGGGTTTTCGTTGTTTCTGGAGGAGCCCCCAGGGTAAAGATTCAATCTCCTGGCTCTGCCAATTGGGGTTTGGCCAGGAGACGTCAAAGACGCCTGTCCCCCCGGGGCCTCCGGCACAAGCTTATTTGTTACATATTTATGTTTAATTCGTAGTCTCACACACACACGTGTACTTATACACACACACGCGTGATACGTTGTGTGTGAAGCTGACAATTTTGTTAATGATTACGCTATCGCTGTTGCTGCTGATGATGAGAATCATAATGCCAATAGTGATGGATGCTGCGGATGATGTTATATATAAGGGACGGCATGATTCACCCTCACACCCCCACATACTGTACATATTTTGTCTTTACATTTTTGTGAATTGAGCAGCCTCCTAGCAGCTGCAAGGGTCATGCGGAACCCATTACACACAACGTCTATGAATTAAACAAAACAAATCATTACGCACGAAATCCCATGCGTGTATGGTATGTTGGAGGGGTATAGGGGTACCCAGAGGAAACCCACGCATGCGAGGTGATAACACTCAAAGGCACGCACATATCTACAGCAAGTTGGCGAGATGTTAAATACCTCGTTTGATATGCAGGAGGTAGTTGGGTTCGATCCTGACCCTGATACCTGCTGCTGTATATTTGGAGTTTGCGTTGTCTCTCTCCCCGTGGTCACGTGGATTTTTCTCCTGGTCCTCCGGTTTTTACCCTCTGCATTTAGAATAAACGTGCGTTTAGGATAATTGTTTGCAATACATTTACACACGATAAACCGATTTGTTGAGCTATCATTTGTGGCCAGGTCGGTTCTGAATAAGAGCTATATAGCTCAGTGGACCTTAGCTAGCAAAATTAAAAAAATAGTTTGTGTACCCGCTTGCTGTACTGCCACCTCATCATCTTGTAGCCAATTGCCTTTGTTTTGAAGTCTCACAAATATTTGTGTCATCCAGCTATCCTCGTGCCCAAAGCTCGAGATAATTGTGCTTCCAGGCCTTGACATTCCTCAAAGGCACCGGTGGAACCATCAACTTGCATCAGAACGTCAACAACAGGCCGATTACGCACATCGCCTTCATACGCGGAAACTTCATGAACAAGGCACAGCAGCGCGATTGTGGCCATGCGACCCAAACGATGGGCCATGTAGAAAACCACTGTGGTCCCCTGCTCCTTGATACATAGAGACCTATTGCAATATATAGCTACCCATAGATATACATAGACACCCATAGAGATACATTATAGACAAGCCACAGTGCGATTGTGGCCATGCGACCCAAACTATGGAGTGCATAATAAACCACTGTGGTCTGCTGATTCTACTTGCCACGGTGCAAGGAGAGACTACCCAGTGCTCTACTGCGCCAAACTATAGGTAACAACGATAGTTAATACAACGACAATGCTAACAACGGGTGCTGTTGTTGCTGCTGCTTCTGCTGATGACAATGTTGCTGTTGCTGATGATCGGGGAAGTTGAACCCCACAATTGTCTGCTGATTGTATTTGACTCGTGTGTCTGTGTGTGTGTGTCCTCGGCTGTTTTATACAGTGGTATAATCGTCACCCTTTGTCCGGTTGATGCTTCCGTAAATGAATTGTAATTGTACTATGATCGGTCTAAAAAAAATCTGCCCAAGCCGACTTATGCTACGAATAATGTATTATAATTATTATTTGATGGAGCTTTTTTGTTCCTGCAGTATTGCCCATTTGTCAGCCGACACGGATGTCTTTGCGCTGATGTCTGTTTGCTTCAGAGCAGTGCAGTACCGCACTCGATTTGGTTTGCTTTTGTCAATTCTGGTTGAGCCAGGTGACTCTTGCAAATGAGACTAATCCTGGTCTCTTAGCACCTGAACACTTGCACAGGTGTTCGATGGCTGTACACGCACACAGGGTTCAACCTCCCATAACTCACACGCTGATGACTAATACTGATGTGGATGCTGCTGATAGTGATGATGATCTCACATCAAGTGTCATCATCTTCACTGTTGCAGTCAGAGCGCGTTTGGGAGTTTGACAAATTATGCTGTTGTTTGTTGTGGCGACGATGATGATGGATTCTGTTGCTGCTGCTTTGGCTGAGGATGAAAACGATGCTGTTGCTACTGCTGATATTGTCTTTGTTTATTATGACGGTGCCATTGCATACGTCCCCGAAATTGCACCGGCCAGGGAGATGGCCGGTGGAGCTCATAGAAATTCGACGGCCGCGGTGTGTGCAGTTGGGGTCTAGGGTGTCGGAAGGGCCGGGGCGGTTGGCCAGAGTAACCGGACGCCGAGGGAAATTTGTTGTATCACCCCCAGTTTACTAATCCCTGACGGCAGGGGTGCCCTGAAGGACCGCTACATACGAGGGGCCACCAGCAGATGACCTGTCATTAACTCCCATCAAGGCCTGTGATGACCTCAACCCCCCCCCCCCCCCCCCCGGGCTTGAGTGCAAGCCCTCTTGGCCGGAAAAGGCCACAAATCCGCCCGGGGAGAAGGACCGACGTCAAGAACTGGACATTTCGGTGATGGATCACCTGTCGAATTGTGTTTTGAGTTGTGTGTTGAAGGGCGACCGCATGTTTGAAATGTCCGTTGCTTGTCGTAATGATCACAGGGGTCGCGTTGCATGCACTGTACAGATTTTGGGGTTTTTGCCATTCTCATGGTTCTTCTGATGAGTAGGATTTATTTCGTTCCTGCTCTTCGGTCCTAAAACATTGGTTACGCGTTGCATTGTGTTAAGCGTATGGTTTGGCCTGAAAGAGGCTAGTTTGAAATTATGTTAGCCGGAACGGCTATATTTTTAAGAGAGGGGGGGTGATGTAAGGACAGTACGGGTTGATGTAGGGACAGTACGGCTCCCCGTGGCCATGGTTACTAATTAACAACGGGAACAGACAGGGTTATGTTAGGGTAATGTGGGACCTAAGTGGTTGCTAATAATGATTGATGGGACAAGCGTTGACAGGGTCGCATGTGGGGAAGCACGGGACCTAACGGTCATAAATTGTAATAAGGGCAGAGACAGACAGGGCCAGGTGCGGTGAAAGAGAGTTCGGGAATAAGGGCGTGGCCGGGTTGTGAGGGGGATAAGAGCCGGCGTGAACCGGGGCTCTGGGCTGCTGTTGTGGGGGAACCTGGGAGCGGGTCGTCTTCATCATCCTGGAGTGGGTACCTTGTAGTCTTGGAAGGCAAGAGTTATGTTGTCTCAGAATAGAGTTATCTAAGTTACCCAAGTGTATATAGTCATACTCTTGGTTCTTTCGGCAAAATCACGTAGGTAAAGAAAATAAAAAAATTAAGATAAAAATAAATAAATTAAATCACGACGTTTCGATTGCAACACAAGCAATCATCATCAGGTGTGACAACCACAGCAAGAAATTGTACTGAAGTGGGAGAGAAGCCGGAGTCAAGGGATTTATACTGGGCATGGTGGGGGGTGGGGGGAAGTGGGCGGGGCTGTAGGTGCTTGAGGAGGGGATCGTGGGGAAAGACCGATTGCCGCCAAAACAGACGGTGGCACTCACAACAAAATAGCCACACTGCTGAGCGCTGAGGATGTAATTAACTCGGTAAAATAGAATAGTATCCGGTAAATAAGATGGGACAACTATGAACTGTTACATTTTACTTGGTTAATAACATCTTTCCAATGATTGCTCAATTTGTATCCGTCCTCTTGGTTGAAGTTATGTCTATGTTTGTATATCTGGATGGTTTCATGAACAAATCTTTGATGGTAGCCAGACGGCTTGCAGAGCACTTCAAATCTAGAATGTATATAGTCACTCACGGTTACTCGTTAAGTGAGTCGGCGGACTTTATTCATAATAAAGATACATATAACTGAACAAGACGGTGTTTCTGAGAGCTACATTACACATACATATATAATGTTAAAGAGAAGGAACAATCTACAACATAGCAACACAATTAACATACAGGAGTTGCACAACGCTAAGGGACTGGGACGAACTAACTAGACGTTACAACGATGTTTTGATCGAAGCATTTAACTTAAATGCTAAATTAATTTCAATATCCTAACCACAAAAACCTAGACAAAGTCCACCAATAGCGTTTTCACGGATCACTTCATTACCATACCCGAGTCACAGGGAGCCAGGTTGAGAAAACATTCAGGTGTTTCACTTTTGAAGGTCACGTTGTTGAGAAGCGCCTGCTCCGTCAGCCCTGTGTCTACTTGTTATTCTCTTAAAGATCCCTGGCGGACCGATGTGTCAAGTCTTTTGTCTGCGGAGCCCATCGGAGGACCGGTCCTGTCAGTCTATTCTCTGCGCCTCCACAGAGACCCGGTCTGTCGGTTTGTGGTGTCAAGCAACGGCTTCCCAAGCTCTGCCTTTGTGAGGGAAGTCTATGATGGGCCTTCAGGGAGAGGGGGGGGGAGTCGAAAGACCCTCAGTCCTAACCATTAGTCCTGACTAGGAAGGGTGCGAGTTCAAACCCTGGTTGTGGGTCAAATCGGCCTAGCATCCCTCTGAGGTCAATAAAATTAGTACTTTGGAGAGAATGACTACAGTCATGGGATTGTGTTTGTTGTTGTTATTGGTTTCCCACTGGCTCAGGCCATCCACTTTGACAATCTCCACTCTGTCCATCGTTAGGGCCAGGTAGACACTTTGACTTCTTCACCTCAGACATTAACTCCAGGGGCAAGACAGTCAAAAAACGGCCCACGATGAAGTCAACAACAATGCAGCAGTGCCGCGGCAAAAACCGTGACGTGCATGCTGTTCTCATGTCCACTTCATGGCCCAGATGCTGTTGCGTGAAAGTACCATGAGGAGTACAAGCTCTTCAATGTCATTTTGATCCTTACCCCGTGTATCGATAGTTCAATGTTTACGGGCCATTCTATTCAGGGACTGCTGCTACGCTGCGTTATCTTGGTCTGGGACTGCTTTGTTGTTGTTTTTGCTGCCTTGCCCAAGCTCGATAAATCAGACTTATATAATTCAATAATTTTATATACATTTATTTATATTTATTAAGTGACTCGCTTTCCTCTATTTTGTTCTCCTATCGTGTGTTTGTGTATTGATGGTTTTTTTGTAACTTCCTGACCGGCCGCTAAGGGATATCTGTGAAAAGGAGCTTCATAGCTCATCGGAATCCTCCAGCATGAATAATCATTCTGATTCAGATGTGCTTTCGGGTTTGGTGCTGGTGCGAAACGTCGGACTTCGTGCCGAACAACGCGCGGTACGACCTGAAAATGCACCGAGAGTTACAAGGCACAACCGTGAAAACCTACGCAGTAGCACCACGAGAAGTACCTCCGATTTGCACGGTTGACTACGTAGGGTGCGAAAAAAGTTCAACAGAAACTATTTAAAAACTAAACTATTTTTATTTTACCAGGTAAGGCCCACTGAGCTGTGTAGCTCTTTTTCAGAAGCGACTGGCCACAAATGATAGCTCAACGAAGTGGTTTATCATGTGGAAATGCATTGCAGGCTCATACCCTAAACGCGTGATGTCGACTCGAAATGTCTAGGGAAAAACCAGAGGACCCGGAAAAAAATCCAGTGCCACCACGAGGAGAACATGCAAACTCCAAATACACAACAGGCGTCAGGGTCGGGATCGAACCCATGACTTCCTGTATACCAGGCAAAGTCATTACTATCTCACCACCACGGCGCCCACATACATACATATAGTACTACGGTAGAACGCAGGACCACATCATATCTGCCCTGTAATGAACCCCGTCAGAGCAGGTGGCAGTAAAAGCATTGAAGCGCGGCGCTGCACGATAATGGGACAGGTGGCCTGCTAGGAAGACGAATAAAAGCAGGAATGAATGGCCTTGTTTAAAATCCCTGTTGCATATTTATCCGTTGGAAAGGACCATCTCCGCGTAGAGAACACTAGTTCTTTATTCAGGACCAGAAGAGGTCCCATTGAGATCCGATCTCTCTGTTTGAATACGGTGAATGTGAGGCCTTCATGTACACGTAGACAGAGACTGTTGGGAAACATCCTTGTGCCGGGGACACATAGTTTAATGTGTTTTCCTTGCTGTCTTGCCAGTATAAAAAATATATATATAAAAGAAATACACCGTTATGGTTCCACCGGCGCAGCTATAAAAGTGCAATTACGGAGTGTAATTGTCACGAACAGTGGATAATTATCACAGACAATTTTAACTCGGCGATTTCCCTCACATACATGCGTGGAGCGGTGCTCGTCTGTTTACAGCCCTGAGGCTATGATGGAAAATCCCATATCACGATGGTGGGCTGAGTTATTCCATAAAAAGTGATAGAACAATGCCCTTTAACAAAGTTAATATTTGTACTTTTGTTCCGTAGGGTCCTTGCATTTTGATGTTCGGCCAGTTTCATGAATCGATGCTTGGTTTCATGTTGGAGGAAACCAGCGCAGTCGGAGAAAACCCAGCGCGTACGAACGAGGGGGTGGCACCCCAAGCTCCGCACAGATAGGTTCAAGAATCCATTGCTGTATGAGCATCTGGCCACCTCGCCACCTGGTATTCTCAGGTAGTCTTCTAAAGTACAGTACAGGGACTCCTCTACTTACGAATATTCGACGCAACACCATTATGGCATCATGAGCTATGGCCAATTAATGCTGGGTCCGTAATCCCAGGCTCCCATCCAAGATAATTAAAATAAACTCAACACATTTGTCGATAACACTGCAATAAAAAAAGCTGTACAGGGACTCATCTACTTACGAACATACAAACAAACCGGTCTGTATGTCCAGTGGCCTGTTTGGCCCAAGAATCGCAAGTTCAACCGCCACGCAATAGATAGCGGTGGTGGCATCTACATCTGCAGAACACGAATAATCAGTGGCATCTACATCTACAGGAGATTATACGACTTGTAAAGCCATTCCCCGTGTTTAGTGTACATGCCGTACAACTTGTTTGGAATCGACAGTAGTAAAGTTGTACTTACGAACAAATTGACTTACGAACAGACCTCTGGAACCTAACTCGTTCGTAAGTAGAGGAGACTGTACTAAGTGTAAGTTTTATTCGGTGTCTGAGATTGGGTATATACATAGGTGACTTGATCGTAGGCATGTTGACATTTCTCAAAGTGGTACTCGTTTTTTTATACCTCAGACCCCAACTGGGGTTTGAACTTTCGATGGCAAGTCAGGCTCTCTCATGGATTGATATTTTTAAATGTTTCTTATGATAGAGAGAACTGTTTTTAAACAAGTTATCCTTGGGCAGTTCCACTGAATTCAATAAATAATAAATAACACTTAATTTGGCATAGGATCCTGCTGCTGTGGTGTAATGGTGAACACAATGGACTTGCAATCCAAAAGTTGCCAGTTCCATTTTCCATCAATGACAGTTGAAGCAATGGTTCAGGTTTCTACCCGCCTCCGTCCACCCAACAGTGCAAAAGAGTACACCACAGTCGATGGGCAGGTGGTATGTTGTGGGGGTAAATGTGGGTACCCCAACCTCTTCCACTGGCCAGTGTGTTAGTGTCGGCAAAAATACTCCCTAGAAGGGCCTCTCCAGAGACCAGCAGTGGCATTGAGGAGGCGTTTGCAGAGCTGCACTTTAAACTACCTCGCCTGGTATACAGGCGGTTGTGCGTTTGATCCAGACCCTGACACATTAATATTTGTTGTTTGCGTGTTCTTCTCGTGGTCGTGTGGATTTTTCTCCGGCTCCTCCGGGTTTTCCCTTCTAATTTAGAAACATGCGTTTAGAGTATTTGGCTGATATACATTTCCACATGATAAGCCACTTCGTTCAGCTATCATTTGTGGCCAGGTCGCTTCTGATAAAGAGCTATATAACTCAGTGGGCCTTATCTGGTAAAATTAAAAAAAAAAATTTAAATAGATCAAATAGTTTAATGTTTGGCAGGGATAACGCCTGGCTGCTACGTCTCTTAAACAGTTGACTATTTCTTGTGCTCACTCTCTCTCGCACACACACACAAGTCACGTGCAGTACTGTGTGAGCATGAGCAGTGCGATGATGATAGGACGCAATAAATAAGGCGGTACTCGTGTGGCAGCGTCCAATTAGGGGGAGAGGGGGGCAGCCAAAGTCATCCCTTCAGTGTACAACTCCACAGCCGCAGGACACATTGGAGGTCACGTGGTCGACTTTGCGACTGCTGTGCATGGGGATCTGGAAGACGGGAGAACGCGATGAGCGTGGCGCGTTAGCATCCACGCCGTTGCCCATGATGACCTCCCCAGTTATCACGAGTAAGGGGGGGGGGCACAAGGCGGGCACTGCTGCTCATTAGTGGGGCACATGCCCTTCAACGTCCCTCCGTAGAGTCGTCTATCCTGGCAGTGAGACCTCACGTGCTATTCCCTGCCAGATTCTTTTTTGTTTCCTCGCAAAGTTTTGCACTTGAAACATTTGTGTCGGCAATTAAAGTGATTTGGGTTTCAAAGGAAAAGGTGGCAGCCCTGAAATGTCTTGCTCACAGCACTGTTTGGAGGAAGGGGCCGCCACACTCACGAAGGGGGTTTTCTTTTTAGACGACACTTCCACACCGGGCCAAAATGCCTCGGCAGCGTTTGGAGTTATCCACATTTCACCTCGCCACGCGTCACTTGCCTATTGACTTACTGTGGTGGGAAGTGGCAGAAGAGGATTGAAGCAATTTGTGCCCAATTGCGAACCGGTGGCCCTCGGTGATTGCAAGTCCAGTTGCGCTGACCGTTTATGCCACGGAAGCCTCCCCCTCTCATAGCCAGCGGAACGACAGCAAAGAGCCCTTGGGTTCGATGGCGTCAATAGAAACGTGGGTCGTGAACCCACCACCACCACCACCAACTATTGAGGTTTTATTTGTTTTATGTTTACACGGTCTAACCCAACACATCTTGATGATGAATAATAATAATATTGGTCGCGAAAGCATGCGTGTGTTAAATTAAGCGGAACGATGTCTCGCAGTCTGTAGTAGATGACATCTATGCATCTACAGTGCATTCTCTATAATCATGGTTGACGGTAGAGTATCTATTGTGGAGAAACTCAGATGTTTAATTACAGTCCAGTAGTTGTATTCCTTTAAAGGCTTTGTTGTTTAAAAAGCGACAGCAGTGACAAGTTCCACTCGAATATTGCATACGCGTATCACATGGGATAGTAGGTAAGCAGCAATGCATATCGTTACACATTGACGTTGATTCTTACAATCACGATACACGCATTCAATCACGTTTGTAACAGCTGAGTATTTAAATGATTGCAATCGTAAAATCTATGGCAATTACATGCAAACGCACTGCTAATATTACCTTGAGGCTAATTAAACGGGCGAGGCAGATGGGACGAGACAGACACGGACGAGATGCGAACAAATAAGACAGAAATAAATTGATTTCAGAGTCGAATCGTGACCCAGAAATCGTGAAAATGAATTGATTCGCAAGGGAGGGTGCGTGACCTCCGATTAGCAGTTGGCTACGTACGATGGTAAAAAAAGTTCATACACAAACTCACACAGAGACCCATAGACTCACACGGACATCCATAGTTTGTTGTCCTTCCCCCGCACCTTTTCGATTAGCACGGTGGGCTTTGTACGGTGCGAAAGAAGTTCAGCATATGTACGTGCATACATGCGGAGCGTGTTCCATGCTCGTGACTTTGTAAGAAGCTGTCTTTAGGCTGCCAAATTTGAAACGGGCTTCTTCTTTTGCGCAGGGTCCACGACGCTGCTCATGCAGCCGCCCCGACTAATTTTCTGTTATGGACCAAAACCAACGCCGCGCCGTACGAAGTGCATTAAAGACCCCTGGTGACATAATTTGCGAGAGTGGGCCAATGTTTATCAGAGATACAGCTCAAATACAAAATGTAAAAAAAAATGAACTGCATCTAAATTATGAATATATATCTAGAATACCTATCCCATGCACACCTGCAAATTTGCAAGGTCCCTTTCGTAATGGAAATAATGAATCACAATAGGCTCTCTCACCTAGCTTAATAAAGGGGGCTGAACGGAATGGAATTAAAAAGCACTCAACCCCCCATTTTGAATGTAAGGAGGTTGGCATTCGCGACCATGAGCTGACATTTAAATGTCCCACGAGGGTTTTTTTTTCTGCAGAAAGCGATTATGGGACGGCGATTGTATTGATGGTGGCTACGTCTGGCGAGGAGAGAGCCGTTTCTGAGCAGAGTGATGCATGCGGTGTGATGTGAGCGACATTTAATAGCAGTGACGCATGCGGTGTGATGTGAGCGACATTTCATAGCCACCGAAAGTGGCCTCTTTAAATATGACGACCGCACGCGGCACTTAGGCAGAGATGCTTTTTTTACGACTATTATTATTTTTACTCAGACAGTATTAATATTGTTTGTGTTAAGAGCATTGTTATGATCATAGCTGTTATGAATACCGCAATATTTATCAACGTCACACGTGTTTCTGTGCTCAAGCAAGAATTTTGTGGCACTCAGCATTATTGGTGGTGGTTCTTAGCCAGCTGTGAATTCCACGTTCCCATGGCAGAGACAAGCCTTCAATAGGACAACCGCTGTTGACTTCCCCACAAAGTGGTCCTCAGTTGGTTGACCTCAGAGGGACGTTGAGCTAATTGCAATCCCGACTGGAATTTTACCTTCCACACCTTCAATGCCTCATCGCCACGATGGAAAGATGTTAACTACCTCACCTGGTATACAGGAGGTCGTGGATTCGATCCCGAACCTGGCACCTGCTGTATATTTGGAGTTTGCGCGTCTCTCTCATTATCATCATGGTGGCCAGGATATGTTAACTACCTCGCCTGGTATACAGGAAGTCGTAGGTTCAACCCCGACCCTGAAACCTACTGTATATTTAGAGTTTTCACCCGGCGTTGCCCAGGCCAAAAAATATATTTCAAAACTACTCTTAAAAATCTAACAGGAGTGCGTACTGACTGTGATGGTACCTGCTATGATTATAGCATTGAATACCGACTGTGGTGGTACCTGCTATCACTACAGTAGTACATGCTGACTCTATAGCAGTATTTATCGACTCTATAGCACAAAGTACTCACCTGAGAGAGTGGCGTGGTGAGGCCTAGTCCCGTGCAGAGCCTCTGGCCTCGCCTAGATTGTCCAGCCGGCCGAGGTGGCACCTTGGCAGGCTGGGGCTGGGCTGCTTCCCCTGACCCTCCCCCCCCCCAGCCACGATCTCCCCGGCTGCTCTGCAGTAATATCTACGGCCTATAGTGGTAGCATCTAGCGACTGTATATATTAGTAATTGCACGCATCGGGGGGGGGGGGGGCATCACATAGTGAAGATTTAAGCTCAGCGTTTAGTGTATTTTTAAAGCATTTTTAACGCGAAAGAAAATGCCCCCTTCACTCCCACCGAAGGCGTGCGACTTGGCATGGGCCGTCCCCCCCACCAAAGGCACGTGAGTTGGTATGGTCGTGCACGCGTCATGAATAAATAAAGAGATAGCGCCAAAAAAATCGCACTAAATCGCTATTTAAACTTATTCAAAGTTGCCTGATGTGAAAAGGAATAGCGCTTGCTCACGGCGGAGCTTACAGCATGGTACTGGGCTATTTTTTATTTAACGTAAACCCCTCCGTTGGAGAGCCACATCCTTGCAAGCGTGCAAACACACACAAAGCCATAAACCAACAAACAGACAATTTTTGACTTTTTTCGTATATAAAGATTTGTCTTGGATGGGAGCCTGAGTTTCGAACCCAGGATACATTCGACCATGGCTGTTAATCCATGAACGTGTTGCATTAGCCAAACGGGAAGTTTTGGTTGCATGGTGCGTTCATAGCTACCGTATTCTCTAGATTTTAAGATATCATAGAAAGTAAGACGCATCCCAAACCTGTGCCCCGTGTCAATACAGTTATACAGCTGTTGTCACATACACATACACACAACTACTGGATTATAACACCCCCACCCCATAAGCGCACCATATAGTGCAGAGAATACATACGGTAGACCGTACAGTACATGGAGATTATCAACGAGTTTTTCCATGTCACCTGCCAGGTGGCTCAGCAGCAGAGTGCGTGGCTTGCAAATGGAAGGTCGCAAGTTCAAATCCTGGTGTGGGGCCGACTCATCATCTCGTTCCTCTAAAGTCAATGAAGGGAGCACCCGATTCAAGAGCCGAATGGCTCACAGGGGTATACCTAATAAATGAACTTGAACCTCCTTTGCCAGTACCAAAATATAATAATAGGGGTTTTCCCCTTTTTTTCTGGCAACAAAACTGAAACATTTTACAAGGATTCATGTCTGCATTAACCACAATACTTGCAGTCAAAATGCAAACAAAAACACACTGATAATATATGCATTGTCCCTGAAACTGATTGGTCCACACCAGAGACAGCTTTCTTTTGAGACTCGTCTCAATTGGTGCAAGACCAGATGACGCCAAAAGGCGTACAGCTCAAAGGCAATGCACTATCCAAGTAATGAGGGCTCGGGGTGAGCATCTACATCATTAGACCTCCTTTGCCAGTACCAAAATATAATAATAGGGTTATTGTAGCACTTTGTGGGGAAGTAAACAGTGGCTTTCCAATGGAGAGACTTTCCTGACCATAGAATACAAAACTTCCACGACTGACTCAGGGCTCTAAACAGGAGGCAACATCTTTTGACTTTTTTTTCATTAACTTCGATTTTATTTTTACGCATGTCCCGTTCGAACTGAAGCTAAACTTTTTTTTTATTTTACCAGGTAATGCCCACTGAGCTGTGTAACTTTTTTTGCAGAAGCGATCTGGCCACAAATAGTAGCTCAAGTAGAAGTGGCTTATCGTGTGGAAATTTATAGCAGCCAAATACGCACGTTGATTCTAAATGCGGAGCAAAAAGACCGTTGCAACACGGGGGAAATCCACACGAACCACGGGAAAAGAGAGAGAGACACGCAAATATACAGCAGGCGTCAAGGCCGAGGCAGAATCTTACTGGCACAGGTTTGAGTTTGCCTCCAACGGGGGGGGGGCCTTAAGGTGTCTGGGAATGTAGGTGGACTAACCCCCCTTTGAATCTGTGGCCCGAGCACACACACATACACGAAGATAAAGACAAAGATCCCCCGTATAGCCCTAACAGACTGCAGGGGCAAGTGCTGTTAGCGAGCACATATGAAGGCCGGCACGGAACACGAGGGGGTGGGTGGCAAGCACCACGCCCGACCGCCTTTGTCTCCCCAGTGCCGATGTTTACACACCGCACCAGGTACTCGTTTCAGGCTGAGTCGACCTAGGGGAGGCCCAGGACCGGTTCAGATAATCCTCACTGGTGTTGGCCGTGAGCGGGAATCTAACCCAGGTCTCCTGGTTCATAGCGCAGCGCGCTAGCCGCTACACTACCGCTCCCTATATACACACACATACACACACATACATACACACGCACATACACACACGCACATACACACACGCACATACACACACTTATATACACACATACACACGCACACGCGCGCGGCTGCCTGCAAGTGCCCTCAATTTCTCACCACTCAGCCCCCCAATGCATACAGATGTAGACTCGTACCTCTAGCCGCGCGCTTCCGCTGGTCTCTCTCAATACACACACACGTGTCCCGAGTGTTAATGCCGTGCGTGCACATGTATATCCGTGATTGCGTGTCATAATAAGAGTGCTCAGCCACGCGTGGTTTTCTTTGCTTTGATAGCGTGTGTGGACCCTGCTTGTGCGTGTGTACGCGCGCGTGTGGGTGTGTGCCTGCATTTGTCTCGAGTCTGGCGTAAATTACAGCGGTGTAATGTGCTCTGTTCATTTTGGATAAGGTTTTTTTTATTTGTTGCAAAAGGCGATTGTATAAATTCGGCACGGCACCGTACACCCTTATATCGGTGTTATCAGTTGCAGGGGAGGCAGAGTCAAAGCGTCTCCGTGTTCAAATGAGTGGGGGTCAGTGCTCATCTCTGTCGTTAACCCCGTCGGCTGGCCACGAGTGGAAATAGCACTTTCCTTTTATGGGTGCCAGCCACTGTGCCTTCCCACAAAGTGGTACTCTGTTGATGCAGTCGTTACGATGCACCGAGTCAACCCTCCCACTGCTATTTGAACGAAAGCGCGCGTGCGATAGAAACAACGGTGCAAGATTCTTCAATCTCCCCCGCCTCTCTGTTCATTTCACTGCGGCTAAGTCGATCAGCGGGGTCGCGTGTGGTGGGGTCGAGTGTGGGCACTCACACCTCTTCCGAGGGATCTGGCTAGCGTTGAGGAGTAGACCAAACGTGCGCTACGGAGTGGCTCTCAATTCCTTCCGCTGGTGCAAGTCTCTCCACCTGCGGTCATGAAATCACGACGCTGCGCACGTCCATTTTTTGATTGGTGGGAGAGGGCCGTGTCACTGCACCACAAGATCCCCATACAGAGCAGGGGAGGGTCTGTATGGGGGTTCGATCCCGACCCTGACGCCTGTATATTTGGAGTTTGCGTGTTTTCCTCGTGGTCGCGTGGATTTTTCTCCGGGTCCTCCGGATTTTCCGTCCACGTTTAGAATCAACGTCCGTTAAAAGTGGTTGCCTGCTAAAAATTGTTACGTGATGAGCCACTTTGTTAAGCTATCATTTGTGGCCAGGTCGCTTCTGAAAAAGAGCCGTATAGATCAGTGGGCCTTTCCTGGTAAAATAGTTGAGTGCAGTTTTAGAACAAGAGAAGGTGGCACAGATATTCCACAATCAGAAGCCCGAACAGAGAGCTCATGGATTGAGGGAAGGGAAGAAAATTTGGCTCACTGTGATACGCGATAATCTCACGTTATCACAGAACGGCATAAATCCCGTTACAGAACTGAAGAATCAGTGAGCCAGGCCTGCTTAGTGGTTTCTTTACCTTTCCTAGACTTTGCGCCCCTGTCATGTTTTTGTGATGTTGTAATTTTCTGACCCGCCCCTACTGGACATCTGTGAAAAAGAGCTTAATAGCTCATCGGATTCCTCCAGTCTAAACAAATAGTCTGAATTAATGGTCGTGAACTTCCAGATACAATAGAAAATGATCTAATTGAACGCAAAATGACGTAATATATTATCTACAATGCCACCAATTATTATATCGTGTTACTTCTTGGCGTATGTCATTTTGCGTCAGATTAGGACCCGTATGTTAAAGAGACGGTCCTTGTCTATGACATCTGACACTTTACCACAATTGATTCGAGCAAGCCTGACTGAACTGATGAGACACTGAGTGTCGAAGCTGGTCTAGAGTCTACACAACACGAGGTGCACTTTCCTCCCAGCTCTGCTAAGCGATTGTCACGTGATTGTCAAACCAATAGTCTTTTTTAGTAATTCTCAGAACTGGAATTCAGCCAAATCAAGTACAAAACAAATATCGTGATGAATGTGTTTTTTGTCTAAAGCCCTTGGTACCTAGGCCAATACCAATCAACTCGCTACACTTGCCAACTTTTTTATGCATGGGTACTTGCCAAGATTTTAACTCAGGATCTCAGTAATGTTAGCTCAGCACCCTTACCTCTTAGCCACCCGGTCACCTCGTTTTCTGTGGGCCACGTTGTTCAAAGGTAGAGCAATTGGAACATGCATGTATGCTGAACTTCTTTCGAAGCGTATGCAACCAACTGCGCTAAACGGAAGCGCATGGAAGGACAACGAACTCGAAGAGACGTAACTGAAAGCGCGCGATGCGGTGCCCGTCTTTGTTTGATGGCGAGCCATAAGCTGCTGCCGCCGCCGCCGCCGCCGCCGCCGCTGCTGCGAGGATGACCAGAGTTCACGCTACGGTGCATGCTCCGGAACATGTGAATGGCTGTCTACAAAAATGGAGCTTCGTTGTGAGCACTGAGACCCTGTGTGTTTGCAAATGAATATTAATTGCACTGTTGTCATTAAGGTGATATGGTTTCGTCGTTTAGGGCTTGCGCTATTGAGTTGTGTACTACTGTGTTATCCGGAGTTGGGGACTAGTTGTGTAGTGGTTAGCGCACTACACTCTGAACCCGGCGCCCCGAGTTCGATTCCCAATCATAACCAACAACAGTGGCGAAGATGTGTACCGGTTCTAGGACTCCCCAAGGTTGATTTAGCATTAAATGAGTATTTGGTGCAGTGTGTAAACATCAGCACTGGGGAGACAGTTTATTTTTAAATTTGGTTTTAATCACAAATTATATTCTGAAATGTGTGTGGGACAACTTTGATTCGCGAAGAAAATGAACGGGTAAATTATGTCATCGAATATTACCGATGATCGGTTCCCAGATATGAAAGCAAGGTGGCTCAAGCTGACGTGATTTTCCCTGATACATTTTTGCGTGTCCCCATTAGTTGCGGCAGACAGCATAACCCACTTGAGCGAGTGAGCGCGTACAGGAAACTGTTCTCAGGTTTGCTTACTCATTATTTTGTCATTATCTCCTCTCCCATGGATAAGCCTTCAGTGTCATTTTTTTGTTGATTAATAAACAGTTTTTGACATTGCCACGACCGCTCGTGAATTCCTGCTATTCCCAATTGCCAGAGGGATCCTTGCTTTAACTATCATCTCCAGTAACTGCATCATAAAAAAAAATCATATTTTTTTTAGTTCCCAAGGACATCCGCAACTGAATCTTAAGACTCGTTTGTTTCAAGGCCCCTTATTCATGGTGATCGTCTTACACAGACCAGTGTCCTCCAGAGGATTGTGGAATATTCACCACCACCGAATTAGAACTGCCAACAAAAAAAGAGCGCTGGCAAAATGTGGCACACTTTAACTATAAAAAAAGGAATGACTTCACCTTTATTAATTCATTTTAGTAGTTTACAATTAAGATTACAAATCAAATAAAATCATTATATGAACCTGCGACTCCTAATGTGAGGGGCAAAGCAAACCCCTGCCCCCCTGCCCTCTTGCCCCCACCAAATATAGAAGTCAAACTCCGCCTATGATTAACTTTTAAAATATGTGCCTCATATTTGGGTTCACATCCGGGGATGTCCTTACGGCCACTGAGGCTCCGATTAATGCAGGTATGTGGCATTTGACAGAAAATGCGCAAGAACAATTTTTCAAATATCCTAAAGGTCTTGGACCAGTGATATTTTAAATATATATGTTCCTGCAATATTTCTGGGTCATTAACCCCCTTTGATTGGATAGAATGACATCATATGGGTTTAATGGCATTGGCTCGGGAAATGTCTCCGTAAAAAGATGATTAAAATGGTGGGCAGTTTCTGTGTCGCTAAGCTTCTGTACGGTGGCTGAATAATTTCTTATCTTTGTATCTCTGTCTCGATGTATCCCCCTATTTCTCTTTGGTCTCCCTAGCTAAAGATACATGTTGTATCAAAGGGCCCTCATCTAATTCACTACGTTTATTATCATGATCACAATAAGCTAAGAATTTCTGATCAAGGTTGAACAGACCTTTAGTTTACTTGGGGTAGTTTACACGTTTTTAAAATCAACAATGCCTTGGTTGATCTTGTTTGGTTTTCACAACGCAGAGTAGTCTTCACCATTAACATCAGCCTCGGTCAAACCCACTGCTGAATGCAGGCCTTCCAAATCCGCCACCACCTCTCTCGACCCTGTGATGTAATGATCCACCAAGAACCTGAAAAATCAAATAGATTTCATCGCTCCCTCTCCTCGGTTGATGTCCTTTCAGACGCGTTACATTTCTTGCCTTGTGTAAGCCGAAATAACCGACCGAGAAATATCCTCCATTTTCGATTGAGTTATCTTAACCGAGAGAGCATGGGAGGAGATGTGTCTCTTTGGGTGACCTTATTCACGGTTGGGTCCGAATGAGCTCGAATCCGTTGCTTAGATCCCGGGCACATCGAGCGAGCACCTTGCGCTTGGGGCATCGAGGCAAGAGAGACGGTGAGGGGGGTGGAGAAATTGGATTTGGTCCATCCCACCTCTCCGGGTGCGGCGGTCGAAACAACGGCGCAAGTTTCTTTATTATGCCCGGTCTCTCTCCTTCCAAACAGCAGCACGTATGGATCCACTCAAAGTCGATGGGCAGGTCGTGCCCGTGGTGGGGGTAGAGTGTGGGTACTCCCACACTTATTTCAAGCCGTCTACCCAACGTGGAAGAGTAGGCCAAAATACCTAGCCCAGTGGGAACTCTTTTTGGCGGGGCTGCACTTTTACCCCGTTACCTCACCTGGGCTTGGGGGTTCCCAGCAGGGCAGGTGGTCGCCGATGAGTCAGATGCCTTCTATGACCTTCTGTCACAGGTGCTAGCTAAAGTGGCCCATCTGGAAAATGTCATCTTGTTGGGTGACTTCAATGCCCGAGTTGGTAATGATGCTGGCACCTGGTCTGGAGTGATTGGAAGGTATGGGCCAGATCAGCTCAATAACAACGGCAGGAGGCTGCTAGATATTTGTGCAGGCCATGGGCTTGTAATTACCAACACGCTGTTCCGGCATTGGTGCATTCACACGAACATTATGGATGCATGCCGGGTTCAAGCAAGAACATCTGCTGGACTACGTAGTGACGGAACAGAGGATACGGGCCCATATCCTTAACACCAGAACCTACCGTGGAGCTGATCTGCCCACTGACCATCGACTTCTCATCTGTAAGATGCGCCTGCTCTTCTTCCACTCCAGTGGTGCATACACCCAGGACCCCATTTAAACCCTTAGTGGCATAGTCTCAGCTAGCTGATAAAAGTTGCAAGCGAGAATTTCATCATCGCTTGTGGCTGGAGTAGGCATCGCCCCCCACTCCTCCTGATGGCGAGGGGAAATGGGCGAGGTTTAGGACCGTGGCTCATGCATCTGCAATGGCTGATTTGGGTACACGGTCCAGACCTCCCCAAAGACCCTGGCTGACAGAGGAGGTGTTCATGGTGGCTGAGAAAAAGCGACAGGCCCACTCTCATCGTCTACAGCATCCTACGTCAGAGAATGAGGAGGTTTACCGCAGCCTTCGCTCGGAGGTTCGGAGAGCCATGAGGCACTGCAAGGATGGTTGGTGGTGACGGGTTGCTGAGGAGATGGAGTCTGCCTCAATGGCCCGTGATCACAAATCGCTCTTTAACTCCATCAAAAAAGTAACCTGCAGCACTACACATATTACCATTATTAGGGGGAAGAATGGTGATCCAATCTCCGACTTCCAGGAACAGGTTTGCAGATTTGCTGAGCATTTGTGTGAGGTCCTGGAGAGGGGAAATCCCTCAGCCTTGAAAACATCGTGGGTCAAAGTGGGGATGACCCTGCTGAGGCTGCGGTGCCTCAAATATTGCAAGAAGAAGTCACCCCCTGTGAGTGGCTGGTTGTGTTGCCATCTGTTGAGGAAGTACTGAAGACAATCCAGAGCCTGAGACCAGGAAAGGCACCGGCCAGAGATGATCTCCCAAGTGAAATGCTGAGGGAGGGTAGCATTTGTGCACAGACTGCCCTAGATGACATCATAACAACAGTCTGGACCACTGGACGGGTTCTCTAGGATTGGAAGGAAGCCCTGTGGTCCCCCTCTTTAAGAAGGGGGACCACACAGACTGTAACAACTATCGGGGCATCTCACTCCTCTGTGTGCCGGGAAAGGTCCTGGCAAGGATTATTCAACATCGCCTTGCCAGGCACGCTGAGGAGAGGCTTGCGGAGCCCCAATGTGGTTTCAGGAAGGGGCAGTCCTGCACAGATGCCATATTCTCTGTCCATCTGCTACAGCAGAGGTGTAGGGAATTCCAACAACACCTACATCTCTGCTTTATTGACCTGGTCAAGGCTTATGATACCATCAGTAGGTCTGGGCTCTGGGTTGTTTTTCATGCTTTCGGAGTCCCTGACCCTCTGTTCACGTTCAATAAAGGACCTTCATTATGGCGAGAGGGCCCAAGTAACATTACGTGGCCGGGAGTCGGAGCCATTCCCTGTTCACTTTGGTGTGCGACAAGGATGTCCTCTGGCTCCCACATTATTTAACATCTATTTCGACCACATAATTCGTGAAGCCTTCAATAGCTGTACCGGAGGAATTTCTATCTAGTACAGATGTAGTGGTGATACGCGCTGGGGTAGGGATCGGGTGCCAGCGCGTAGTGATTGGCTGTGTGCCGGTGACGCGCTTGAGAGGGAGTGATCGGGTGGCAGCGCGGCGTGATTGGTTGACGAGTGGAAACACGCGCTGGGGGAAAACGGATCGTAGAGATAGCGCGTCGTGATTGGTTAGCTAAGGAGCGATGCTCACGTCGAGGTCCGCATCCGCTCCGTCTCCCGTGAGGAGGGACTATATAAGGTGATGCACACAGGCGTACAGGGAGAGTGTAACCAGCGAAGACTGAAGACAGAGAGGAAGAGATAGGGCCCTGTGGTACCCAGTCCCGCTGTCCTGTGGGGACCGGGACTCTGTGTAACCCAGAGGCGGAGTGTAGGGTGAGCATGCAGTGTGAGCATGCAGTGTGTGTAGCCAGAGGCATAGGGTCTACACGAGACGAGTGATGCGTGTGTAGCCAGAGGCATAGGGTCTACACGAGACGAGTGATGCGTGTGTAGCCAGAGGCATAGAGTCTACACGAGCTAAGTGAAGAGTGTAGCCAGAGGCATAGAGTCTACACGAGCTAAGTGAAGAGTGTAGCCAGAGGCATAGAGTCTACACGAGCTAAGTGAAGAGTGTAGCCAGAGGCATAGAGTCTACACGAGCTAAGTGAAGTGTGCAGTCAGAGGAATAGAGGTCACACGTTGTATCGTGACAGTAGTCCGAAGAATAGAGACCACACGTTGTATCGTGACAAGTCAAGATTTTATAAAAAGTGTGTTACCCGTCAAGGAGTTTCCTGCCGTCATTTCCAATACTTCACAGATACAATGGGAGGCTGATCGATGCCCGGGTGCGGTCAAGGGATGGCTCCCTATTGCTCAACCATGTTATGTTTACCGTTGATCTGGTAATTGCTGCTCACTCAGAGGAGGAGTTGGAGGTGCTGCTGCTGAACCTGGAGCTTGCCACCAAGAGGTGGGGACTTACCATCAGCCCCACCAAAACTAAGCACCTGCCTGGGTATTTGTACCATCGGACACTCCACTCCCTCAACTCCCAATTGGTGATAGGGCAATTGTTGAGAGAGTGGAGAGTTTCTCATACCTGGGCAGTGTGCTCATTACCGGCTCCGGTTTGACAGCAGAGGTCTCACTCCGAATCAGTCGAGCAGCATTATCTTTTCATCAGTTGCATAACGCTGTGTGGAAGCTACCTGGTCTGTTGCTCAGCACGAAGCTTCAGGTCATCTCGGCCACGGTTATTCCCTCCCTTCTCTACGCTTACGAAACGTGGACCCCCCTAATGGAACATTTTCGCCGGTTAGAAACATTTAGGCTGGTCTGCCTACGATCCATCCTGGGTTTAACCAGGCTGGATTGTGTGAGGAGCTCACATATCTTTGAAAGATGTGGACAAAGTCCCATAGGTGAGCTCCTTCGGCAGGCAAGGCTGCGTTGGCTGGGTCATGTAGCCCGCATGCCCAGCCACCGCATGCCTAAACAGCTTTTGTTCAGCCGGATCGAGGGGGCTAAACAGGCGCAGTACGGGCTAGAGAAGAGATGGAGTGATGTGGTACAGGAGGATGTGGAGCTGAGTGGACTTGCCGATGACTGGTACCAGCGGTGTCAAGATCGGCCTCTTTGGAGAAGGCTCGTGAAGTACGCCGGCACGCTGCTACTGAGCAGTTGGAGGCAGTCGCCCTCCAGCAACAGCGGAGGGGGGAGGAGCGACGCTCACAACACGTCAGGTTTGCACAGTAGGGGGCACAGGTGGTGCATCAGTCAGTAGTCATCTCAGTCATCTCAGTCAGTCGACCCGTGGCACTTTGGTCTGCCCCGTGACCTCCTGCTAGCGGGCGTTCGACACTTTACGCAGCCTCAACGTGCACATAGCCTGGCACAAGCGTCGTGGTGACGTCACCGCCACTTAGTGGCGAATGGCGGTTGTTGTTGTGTCTGTGTGTGTGTTTGTGTGTGTGTCTGTGTGCGCCGCTAACCCCCCACGCCCCACTCCGGCCTTTTGTCGGCGTGCACATTGGGAGCGTGCGGAAATAATCGCCACCTTTCCGGGAGGGGTGGGGGCTCTGAAACAAAGGGAGAAACGAATCAAAGGATTTGCATTATTTGTCGCGATTTAAAACAGAAGGTTTCTAACCTTTGATCGTGACCGAGACAAGATTCCCAACTGCGTTCCTCCCCCCGTCCCCGCCCCCCCCCCCAAAGGATTACAAAGAGCGAGGGCTTTGATCCCGATTAAATTAGCATGCGCCGTTGCTTCAAAGTGAATGCAAAAGAGAGAGTGGTGGAGGGGGGAATTTGGGGTCGCTTTACATTTTCGGTTGCGTCCGATTTTATGCGTATCGGCAGCGCGCGCGTGGTGGGCGATCCCTGGCCGTGTTGACACAGCTGGGCCACTCGTGACCACTCCTCCTCCTCGTTCTTCTCCTTGCACCACCTTGTGCGTGAGGTTTTTTTTCTCCTCCCCGAAATGTTCCCAGCGAGGAGGAGACGTCACGTTCAAGTGTTTTTCTCGCGGGCCGAGGGAGAGGAGGGGAAGGTTCTGAGCGCCCGAGATCCTGGGAGCCCTCCCCGGCGCTCTGCTGGGAAAGCGATGCAAAGGAAACGACTCGCCCCTCGTGATCACGTTATTTGTTTAGCGCTCGTCATCAATAGACATCTTGTTGCCTTCCTCCCTAAACAGGATGGTTGTCAATTCCACCCCCCTCCCCAAACAAAGTGCCACACAGCCTTGTGAGAAAGCACGAAGACGCATCAAGTGCACGCTTCTTCTACACAGCCACACACTCGCGTAGGGAAATGTCTCCCACATTGAAGCATGGACGGCCAAAGGTGAGCGAGAAGCGTTTTTTTGGGAATTGTTCGCCGATATCAACATTTTATCACGAGCGTACAACACTTATACGGAGCATAATGTAAGATTCATCAATTGCAATAACAGGCCAATAAACCCATCCCCCCCCCCCAATTATCGTCATGTTACAGTGAGGGAAAAAAGTTTTTGATCCCCTGCTGATTTTGTACGTTTGCCCACTGACAAAGAAATGATCAGTCTATAATTTTAATGGTAGGTTTATTTGAACAGTGAGAGACAGAAAAACGCATGTCAAAAATGTTATAAATTGATTTGCATTTTAATGAGGGAAATAAGTATTTGACCCCCTCTCAATCAGAAAGATTTCTGGCTCCCAGGGGTCTTTTATACAGGTAACGAGCTGAGATTAGGAGCACTCCCTTTAAGAGTGTGCTCCTAATCTCAGCTTGTTACCTGTATAAAAGACACCTGTTCACAGAAGCAATCAATCAATCAGATTCCAAACTCTCCACCATGGCCAAGACCAAAGAGCTCTCCAAGGATGTCAGGTACAAGATTGTAGACCTACACAAGGCTGGAATGGGCTACAAGACCATCGCCAAGCAGCTTGGTGAGAAGGTGACAACAGTTGGTGCGATTATTCGCAAATAGAAGAAACACAAAAGAACTGTCAATCTCCCTCGGCCTGGGGCTCCATTCAAGATCTCACCTGGTGGAGTTGCAATGATCATGAGAATAGTGAGGAATCAGCCCAGAACTACACGGGAGGATCTTGTCAATGATCTCAAGGCAGCTGGGACCATAGTCACCAAGAAAACAGTTGGTAACACACTACGCCGTGAAGGACTGAAATCCTGCAGCGCCCGCAAGGTCCCCCTGCTCAAGAAAGCACATATACATGCCCGTCTGAAGTTTGCCAATGAACATCTGAATGATTCAGAGGACAACTGGGTGAAAGTGTTGTGGTCAGATGAGACCAAAATGGAGCTCTTTGGCATCAACTCAACTCGCCGTGTTTGGTGGAGGAGGAATGCTGCCTATGACCCCAAGAACACCATCCCCACTGTCAAACATGGAGGTGGAAACATTATGCTTTGGGGGTGTTTTGCTGCTAAGGGGACAGGACAACTTCACCGCATCAAAGGGACGATGGACGGGGGCCATGTACCGTCAAATCTTGGGTGAGAACCTCCTTCCCTCAGCCAGGGCATTGAAAATGGGTCGTGGATGGGTATTCCAGCATGACAATGACCCAAAACACACGGCCAAGGCAACAAAGGAGTGGCTCAAGAAGAAGCACATTAAGGTCCTGGAGTGGCCTAGCCAGTCTCCAGACCTTAATCCTATAGAAAATCTGTGGAGGGAGCTAAAGGTTCGAGTTGCCAAACATCAGCCTCGAAACCTTAATGACTTGGAGAAGATCTGCAAAGAGGAGTGGGACAAAATCCCTCCTGAGATGTGTGCAAAACTGGTGGCCAACTACAAGAATCGTCTGACCTCTGTGATTGCCAACAAGGGTTTTGCCACCAAGTACTAAGTCATGTTTTGCAGAGGGGTCAAATACTTATTTCCCTCATTAAAATGCAAATCAATTTATAACATTTTTGACATGCGTTTTTCTGGATTTGTTTGTTGTTATTCTGTCTCTCACTGTTCAAATAAACCTACCATTAAAATTATAGACTGATTATTTCTTTGTCAGTGGGAAAACGTACAAAATCAGCAGGGGATCAAATACTTTTTTCCCTCACTGTATGGGGTGGCACGGTGGTAACACGAGAAGTCCCCTGAGCTCGATTCTCATCTTGGGTGCCTTTTCAGCGTTGCATTTATATATTTTTCCCCGGTACTCGATGGATTTCCTCCGGGTTTTTTACCTTCCTCCCCTCGCTACTAATACGATGCAATGTTAACAGGTGTTGGCCACCAATGCCACTGCTGAAAAAAAACCCACAACAGCGCAGCACCTGCAAATTACTCACTTTGGACGACACGTGGCAGGACCCTCCTGAAAGAGAGTCTTGAGACTCGGTGAGGCTTTCCGGAGTAAAATTGCACCTGGCCAGAATGTATAAAACATGCATTGGGTAAAACAGGAACTTGGGGATTCACATCTTGGTCAAGGGTCGACAGTAACATCATGCACATGAGTGTGAGATAAAATGGGGATAACTTTGCGGGACACTCAGCCTCGGTCTCGTCCTATGGAGGGACTGGTCAGCTGTCGTGGCGAATTCTGCAGGGGAAATGCTTTCACTTGGATCGGACTCCTCGAGGACTTATCGATTACATGCAATGCTCAAGTCGTTTTGACTGCCCCACGTGGCTATCATAGCACTGGGTGTATGTGTAATAACAGCCATAGAGGGGTCACGTGGGGATTGGCTTGCCGGTCCTGCTTGTAGCCAATAAGGGTTGAGATAGGGACCATGGCCCATGCGTCATCACGACAGGTCATCAGGAGTGATTGGCCTAGCCATTCGGGGCCCCAGCCAATGGGGAGCCGGATGAGGGGCGTGGTCCCGGGATTGACAGGGAACCATCGAGAATGGTCGAAGCTGTCCATGTGTAGTGGTGATACGCGCTGGGTGTATATGTCGTGTGCCAGCGCGTATGTACGGGTGTGTGTGTGGTGACGCGCGCTGACGGGGAGGAGCAGGCGTCAGTGCGCGGGTGGGGGTAGTGCTGCTGATTGGCTGTGTGCCGGTGACGCGCCCAGAGGGAGTGATCGGGTAGCAGCGCGGTGTGATTGGTCGGGGAGTGGAAACACGCGCTGAGCGGAACCGGATCGTAGGGATAGCGCGTGGGGATTGGGTAACTGAGGAGCGGTGCCGACGTTGAGGTCCGCATCCGCTCCGTCTCCCGGGAAGAAGGGGTATATAAGGTGATGCACAGAGGAGCAGGAGAGAAGTGGAACCATCTAAGAATGAAGACGAAGGTGCAGAGATAGAGCCCGGAGAGGAGAGTAATGGAGAGTAGAGGAGAGTAAGGTATAAGTGTGTAGCCAGCGAGAGAGAACGGTCTACACGAGCTGAGTAATGTATAGTGTGTAGCCAGCGAGAGAGAACGGTCTACACGAGCTGAGTAATGTATAGTGTGTAGCCAGCGAGAGAGAACGGTCTACACGAGCTGAGTAATGTATAGTGTGTAGCCAGCGAGAGAGAACGGTCTACACGAGCAGAGTAATGTATAGTGTGTAGCCAGCGAGAGAGAACGGTCTACACGAGCCGAGTATGCATACGGTGTAGCCAGCGAGAGAGGAAGGTCTACACGAGCCGAGTATGCATACGGTGTAGCCAGAGAGAGAGATGCAAAGTCTACACGAGGCGAGTGGAGAGTGTAGCAGAGGCGCAGAGTCTACACGAGGCGAGAGAGGAGTGTAGCCGAGGCGCGGAGTCTACACGAGGCACAGAGAGCCGGCAGCACAGAATCCAGAGTCAAGAGAAGCGCATTGTGAAGAAGAGAGGCCACGCGTTGTATTGTTACAAGTCAAGATTTAATAAAAGAAGTGTGTTCCCGTCAAGGAGTTTCCTGCCGTCATTTTCCAATACTTCATCTGGCGTCAGAAGTGAAACGGGCTTCCAAGTATGGAGACGAGGAAGACCCGTAGGACCCACGGGATTGACCGCGAGGAAGACCTGGACGACTCGGGGCCGCTGGTGGCGGGGGGTGAGGAAGAGGACTTGCCCACGCTGCAGGGTCCGTCGACGGCGCCGGCCGAGCGACCGGGGACAGACGCCGGGCTTCGTGAGGCGCACTCCCGACTGGCGGAGCTGCTGCTCGCCGCCGCGTCCATCTTGGCGGAGATCAGCTCGTCGGGAGGAGCGGGGACGGTGGGGGACATTTTACAAGGTCGCCCCGCAGTGTCCCGCCAAAACGAATGGGGGATTCCCGCCATTGCGCCTGGGCCTACCTTTGGCGGGAACGGCGAGCGCCACGTGGTGGTGGGTTCCCAAGCGCGCGCATCGACGTCATCAGCGCGCGAGGGGGTCCGCCATCTTACGTCTGCTGCTGGAGCCGCCATCTTAGACACCGACGGACAGGCGGAGAGGAACCACGAGGCGGATGACTTCATTTTTCAGCAGCGCCTGCCCACGTTGTCAGCCTTCAAGGCGGAAGGCGGAGACTGGGGCCAATTTCAGCGAAGGTTTTTGGCGCATCAAGAGATGTCAGCGTGGTCCGATGCTACGGCGCTGCGGGCATTGCCCGCCATGCTGGACGACGATGCGCTCGCGGCCTTCAGGGCTGCACGGAAGTCGGACCGCTCCACGCTGAAGGATGCACTGGGTTTGTTGGCCAGGGTCTACGGGCCTCCCTCTACGTGCCGCCATCAGTTCTACGCAAGACGGAAAGCGGCCACGGAGACCGCGCTGGCCTATCGCACGGCGTTGCTGGCTCTTGCTGATGCTGCGTTCCCTCGGATGGACGAGGAGGGCCAAGACGCGATGGTTTTGGAGCAGCTGCTCAAGTTGGCGCAGGACCTGGGGGTCCCTATCAACACAGCTGACGAGATTGATATTTCTTCTTTGAGAGTCGCCACGAGTATTCAAGCGCACGAGGCCCTGCAACGGAAGCAAGGCGTTGGTTGCAACGCTGCTGTCGTCGCAGCCCCGGGTTTGGTGGTCGCCGAACCCCAAGTCGTCAGCCCACGAGAGGAGGCGTTCGCCACGGGACGACCAGGGGACTGGAGGCCGGGGGCCCGGTCGCCTCTGCGATCGGGCCGAAAGTCGGAGCAACCAAGATCTACTCCGACCCTCGTCACGTGCTATAACTGCGGCCTCCGGGGCCACGTGGCGTCCGGGTGCCGCGCTCCGCGGCAGCGCGCCATGGGAGCTCGGCTGGACGACGACCGAGAGCCCAAGTCATCTCTACAATCCCCGGCAAGTCGCGGCACCTCACACGCTCGGCCTGTTTATTCGGCACACATGGGATGCCGCGTTGCGGCGGAGGAGGGCCGGTTAAGGTTCGGGGATTCGGTTCGGCGAGGGGGGTTCGGCCGGGACCAGGGAGACATTGAATGGGCGGAATTGGGGCATAGAATTGTGGCTGCTTCGGCGGGTTCGTCCGTTGTTACGGGATCTATTGATGGGGTTGAGATTAGGGTGTTAGTGGACACGGGGGCATCGGCAACTATTATATCGGACCTCATTTATAATATTCTTCCGGTCCAATGTCGTCCGCTGCTTCCAGTGGATGTGCCATTTTACGCCGCTAATGGGGGATCATTGGGCATTATCGGTCAGGTTAGGGCGTCCATTTGCATTGGAGATATCAAATTGTCGGGACCCGTTTTCGTTTCGTCTTCTTTGGCAGTTCCGTGTCTTTTGGGCACTGACTTTTTGGCTAAAATGCCCATTAAAATTCTTATCGATCAACGATGCATTGAACTGCCATCGGGTCGCCGGATTTCATTTTTGACGGGCCCTACTGACATTCGGACGGCGTGCGCTACGATACAAGCGGTGGCGACGCAGACAGTGCAAGTGCCCCCGGGTTCACAGATGTTGATTCCCCTCCGGTTGCGGAAACCATGGGTGAGGGAGGCTTCGGGACAGAGTATGCTTTTGGGTCCTTCTAACAAGGCTGTCGGGGGTCTTGATTTATCGGTGGCTCACACTTTGGTGCGGGCTGACAGGGATCCGTTTGTGATGGTTTTGAACGCGGGGTCGCGACCAGCTGTCATTCCGCAGGGCACCGTGCTGGCTCACGCGGCGCAGGTCCCTGGGGATGATGGGTTGGTTGCGCAGGTGGGCTCGAGCCCCGCGCGGAACGTTGAGCCAAGGGAAGACCTTGAGTGGGTCCATTCGTTATGTGCCGCCTCGGACGATTTGTCGGCGGCACAGTTGGGTGCGCTGCGCGAGTTGCTCATTGAATTTTCTGATGTATTCAGTAAACATAAGTATGACATTGGGTGCACGGATTTGTTGCACCATCACATTGAAACGGGCGATGCGGCGCCGGTCAGGCTAAATCCCTTCCGACTGAGTCCCGTGGAGAAGGAACATGTTCAGTCGGCTGTTAACGATATGCTAGAAGCCGATATTATTTCGCCCTCCTCTAGCCCGTGGGGAGCGCCTATTGTGCTGGTTAAGAAGCAGGACGGGTCCCTGCGATTCTGCGTTGATTTCCGTCGCCTGAATAAGATCTCTGTGGCTGACGCGTATCCGCTCCCCAGGATGGATGAGTCCCTCGATGCATTGTCTGGTGCGCGATATTTTTCGACTCTTGATTTGTTATCGGGGTTTTGGCAGTTGCCGCTCGACGAAGAGTCGAAACCTAAGACAGCATTTCGGACTCCAGGGGGGCTGTTCCAGTTTAACCGGTTACCCATGGGACTTCACTCCTCTCCAGCGACGTTTCAGCGACTTATGGAGCTGGTTTTGTCGGGCTTGCAGTGGGATACATGCTTGATTTATATGGACGATGTCATTGTTTTCAGTAAAACGTTTGAGGAACACCTCCGGCGATTGAGAGGGGTGTTCTTGCGAATGCGATCGGCTAAGTTGAAATTTAAACCGGCCAAATGTCACCTCCTTCGTAGGTCCGTTAGATACTTGGGTCACATTGTCGATTCTTCGGGGATCTCCACCGATCCCGCGAAGACGGATTGTGTCGGTTCGTGGCCGACACCTACGTCCGTTTCCGACGTGCGTAGTTTCATCGGGTTTGCTTCTTATTATCGGCGGTTCGTTGAGCACTTCGCCACTATTGCAAAACCCTTGCACGCTCAAACGGCGAAGGGAGTGAAGTTCAAATGGGGACCGGAGGAGGAGGCCGCGTTTCGCTCCCTCCGGGACGCCTTGGTGGGTGCCCCACCCTTGTGTTATCCCGATTTTGCCAGTCCCTTTTTGCTGGACACGGATGCTAGCAACACGGGCATTGGGGGGGTGCTATCCCAAGTCGTTGGGGGTGTCGAAAGAGTTGTCGCCTACGGTAGTAGGGTGTTGTCTCCGGCGGAGCAGCGCTACTGTGTCACCCGTCGCGAGCTGCTTGCCATTGTTTTTTTTGTGCAGCAGTTTAGGCCATATCTTTATGGTCGTCACTTTACAGTCAGAACGGACCACGCGGCGCTACAGTATTCATTGAGGGTCGCCCAGCCCTCGGGCCAGTTGTCGCGTTGGTTGGAAGTCCTCCAGGACTATCAGTTACGACTACGTACCGTAAGGGGTTGCGACACACGAATGCCGATTGCTTGTCGCGGTTGTTGCCTTGTGATGAATGCGCGTGTTTGTCGGGATCGGCGCGCTGTAAACCGACGCTTGCGGGGGAGATGGGGGCACTGGCTGCGACAGCGGGCGCACCGATCGGGGATGATTCCACTGCCTCTCAGGGTCGGGACTCGCTGCTCTCGCTGTCGCTCAGCGAATGGGGCCGCCTCCAGATGGCGGACAGCTCGCTGCTAGCATTGCGCCGCAAGGTTGGGGGTCCCGAGGGGGACCAGGAGCGTACCGGCTCCTATGTACTTGAGCGGGGCGTGTTATTGAAATGGGACAGTTTGTCCCGGCGGAACGCACTCATGGTGCCTTCCGCTGTGAGGGGGAGGGTTGTCTTGGCGGCACACGAACGCCTCTTGCACTTGGGAGTTAACAAGACGCTTGCCCTGCTTCAGCGTGACTATTACTGGCCGGGAATGGGAAGTGATGTGGTGCATATTCTGAAGGGGTGCGTTGAGTGCGCCAGGCGTAAACCACCGGCCGTGGCAGCTAATCCACCGCTGCAATCTATTCAGGTCTCGCGTACCAACGAGCTCGTTGCACTCGATATTTTGGGGCCCTTCCCAGTCACGCCGAGAGGGAATAAATATTTGTTAGTGGGGGTCGAATACTTTACCCGATGGCCTATGGCGTGGCCTCTCGCTAACCAGTCGGCAGCGGCTGTGACGGATGCCTTCGTCCAGGGCTATGTCCTGGACAAGGGGGCTCCCGAACGCCTGCTGACCGACCAAGGTAAAAAATTTTCGAGTAAATTGTTGGAAGAGGTGTGCGATCTGTTGGGTACCAAGAAGGTGCGTACCTCCCCGTACCACCCGCAGACTGACGGGATGGTGGAGAGACTCCACAAAACCTTGACTTCCATGCTGTGCCAGCAGGTGTGCGAGGCACATGTAGATTGGGACCTGCAGGTCCCGGGAGTCCTTGCCGCGTATAGAATGGCCCCCCATGCAGCTACGGGGTTTTCCCCATTCTATTTGATGTACGGTCGGGAAGCTGACCCGCCAATAGAAACGCAACTTGGCCTGTCCGCTCCACGAACTAATTCTAATTTGGCAGAACATATTAAGTTTAATATTCACAAGCTGACAGAGGCGAGGGAGGCCGCGCGGCTTAATTCGCGGGCTCGCCAAATTGCGAATGAACGGTTGCGGGCACGGAAGGTGTCCATGCACGAATGGAAACCAGGTGACAGGGCCTGGCTGCATTGCCCTCAGGCACCCTTGGCTACGTCGCCTAAATTGTTGAGACCGTGGAGGGGACCCGTGGAGGTCGTGCGCGTTGCACGGCCCCAGTGCGTTCAGATAAAGTGGGGAAAGCGCCGGTGGTACGTTCACCCCTCCCGACTGAAACCGTTCTCGCCTCCATATGGCCTCCCCTTGTGTCGTGATGGCCGGGCGTGTGACGTGACCGGCGACCCAGAGGGGGAAATGTCTCTGCCTGATCCAGACGTATTTTCGCCTGATCTGCTCCCAGGTGTCTCGGAACTGACAGCTGCCGATCACCGGCGGCCGGATCTCCGCGGCGGGGCCGGCCCTTTCAGGCCCGTTCCGCGCCGTCTGGAGCAGCCGGAACCGCTGGACGGTCGTCAGTGTCCCGCCCCATACGATGGACCAGCCAGACGGACTCGCGCCAGGTCGTGCTACTTTGCATGACCTGCCTCGTGAGGAGTCGGGGCAGTTGGAGCGCCTCGTCACTGCGTGTAGTCGCAGGGACGTGGGGCGCGTTCGTTTCGAATTTGCTCGTATCGTGTTATTGTTGACTTTTCGGGTTCATTGTCAATCTGTACATAGTTATTCTTGTTGTTGTTGTTGTTGTGTTATGTTACGGGGCACACTCGGGGGGTTACGGGGTTTTTTTTTGTTGGTTGTCGTTTTATCGTCGCGGTTGGTTGTTGTTAGCAGCCGGGCCGGCTGCGAGCTATGTGGGAGGGGGTGATGTAGTGGTGATACGCGCTGGGTGTATATGTCGTGTGCCAGCGCGTATGTACGGGTGTGTGTGTGGTGACGCGCGCTGACGGGGAGGAGCAGGCGTCAGTGCGCGGGTGGGGGTAGTGCTGCTGATTGGCTGTGTGCCGGTGACGCGCCCAGAGGGAGTGATCGGGTAGCAGCGCGGTGTGATTGGTCGGGGAGTGGAAACACGCGCTGAGCGGAACCGGATCGTAGGGATAGCGCGTGGGGATTGGGTAACTGAGGAGCGGTGCCGACGTTGAGGTCCGCATCCGCTCCGTCTCCCGGGAAGAAGGGGTATATAAGGTGATGCACAGAGGAGCAGGAGAGAAGTGGAACCATCTAAGAATGAAGACGAAGGTGCAGAGATAGAGCCCGGAGAGGAGAGTAATGGAGAGTAGAGGAGAGTAAGGTATAAGTGTGTAGCCAGCGAGAGAGAACGGTCTACACGAGCTGAGTAATGTATAGTGTGTAGCCAGCGAGAGAGAACGGTCTACACGAGCTGAGTAATGTATAGTGTGTAGCCAGCGAGAGAGAACGGTCTACACGAGCTGAGTAATGTATAGTGTGTAGCCAGCGAGAGAGAACGGTCTACACGAGCAGAGTAATGTATAGTGTGTAGCCAGCGAGAGAGAACGGTCTACACGAGCCGAGTATGCATACGGTGTAGCCAGCGAGAGAGGAAGGTCTACACGAGCCGAGTATGCATACGGTGTAGCCAGAGAGAGAGATGCAAAGTCTACACGAGGCGAGTGGAGAGTGTAGCAGAGGCGCAGAGTCTACACGAGGCGAGAGAGGAGTGTAGCCGAGGCGCGGAGTCTACACGAGGCACAGAGAGCCGGCAGCACAGAATCCAGAGTCAAGAGAAGCGCATTGTGAAGAAGAGAGGCCACGCGTTGTATTGTTACAAGTCAAGATTTAATAAAAGAAGTGTGTTCCCGTCAAGGAGTTTCCTGCCGTCATTTTCCAATACTTCACATGTACGATTGGCTGGGGGAACCACGTGACGAAGGGATTAAGAGCGAGTGGAGGGGAACGATCGTGAGCAGACTGGAACTAACGAGAGCAGGGTCACGCGCGGACGGGGGCTGGGGTTACCACGTGCGCGGTGGGGACTTAGTGCGTGGTCTGTCCTCTCTCCGTTGTCTGCCAGCAACGGAGAGTGAGTGAGCAAAGTGTATTGTGGAGTGGAAATAAAAGGACCGATTCCGAAGCCGTCTCTGGAAAGATTATTACACTGGTGTCAGAAGTAATTCTGCGACTGTTTGGACGATCGTCAAGATGTCTAAACACCTCAGAAAAAAGAACCTGCCCGTGCCTCTGTCGAAGGAAGAGGCCGAGACGGAGGAAGATGAGCTGTTGGGAGCTACAGCCCTGGTGCCGCCGACTGACGACGCTCGCCTCGACGCCTCTCAGCGTCGACCGCGGGAAGATGCGACCACCGCAGGACCGAGAGACGAATGGCGGCTGATGGCGGAGCAGATTGAGTCGTGCTAAGCCTGGTGACCGCGGTGGCGTCCTCACCAGCCGTGGGTCGCCAGATCGCCGATCAGCTGGACGCCGCGGGAAGGGGTCCTGCTATAGAAGCGGGACCCGCCATTGCTCCTGCCACGCGGGAGGACGCCGTCGTCTTGGGTGGGGCGGCTGCGCCGGAGTCGTCGGCCGCCATTTTGGGCGCGCCTGCTACCACGCGGCCGCCGGACGCTAAGTTTAATCTCAAGCGGTGGGACCAGATGGCGGCGTGGACGGGGAAACCCGAGATCGACGGGCCGCCTCTGGGGTGGTCTCCGCGACTGGTTGTCCACTGCTCCGACGACTCGGGCGACGACGACATGCTGGCTGCTGCTGTCCCGCGTAGGATTCCGGGCCGGCGGCTGCGTGACCAGCGGGACGACTACACGGCCCGACCGCGTGCGAGGGCCGGGTCGTCCGACCACCGGCCGACGTCGGCCGCGTGTTTTAAGTGCGGCAGACGGGGCCACTTCGCCCGTGACTGCCGCTGCCGACCTCTGCTGTCGCCTCCTCCGCCAAGGGGACATCCATCTCCTCTACCTGCCGCGGAACAGCAACAACCTCGGGCGAGTCGGCACAAATCGGACACCCGGCAGGTCATGTCACATCACTCAACCACTCGCACTCATTCTTACACTCCTAAGGCCGATTTTACTTCTCCTGCTCCATTGACACGCTCTGCTACACAGTGGAAGAAATTGGCTCGCAGGATTGTGGCTGCGGCGTCGGGCTCGTCGACGGTACGTGGTACCATCGACGGCGTTGACGTCCGTATCTTGGTGGACACTGGCGCATCGGCTACCATCATTTCGGATGTAATTTTTCATTTGTTGTCCATTCCTGCGTCGAGAATACGCAAGGTTAATGATGCGTGTGTTGCCGCCAATGGGGGGAGCATGGGTATCTGCGGACAGGTGGATGTGCGCATCACTATCGGAAATATTACCGCCGCAGGACCTGTGTTAATTTCTCGCTCGCTAGCTGTTCCATGCTTGTTGGGGACGGATTTCTTGCGCCGGATGCCGTTGCGAATACGGGTCGACCAGGACTGTTTGGAAATGCCGGGGGGTCGTAGAATGGCGTTCCTGCCTTCCCTGCTGGCCAAGGCGCCTACAGGTAACGCAGTTACTGCTGTAGTTGCGGCCACGGTGGAAGTTCCATCGGGAGCGCAAATGCTCATTCCGCTACGTTACCGAAAACCGCTTCAAATGGGAAGGGGTGCGAAAGGCGTGCTGTTATCCCCATCGAATTCCGTATCGAAATCCTTTTCTTTGGCGGTGGCACAAACGATTGTGCGCCCAGGTCAGGCACCTTTCATACAGGTCTTGAATGGGGGACCTGATCGCGTTGTTGTTCCGGAGGGATCGGTGCTGGCTCACGCCACTACCGATTTCGCCTCTTGTGAAAAACCGCCGCGCGCTCGGATGCCTGCTGATGGGTCTCCGCATGATCGTTCACAAGAACGCTGGATCGCGGATTTATGCGGAGAGAATTCTTCCTTGTCAAATGAACATGGGAACGCCTTGCGTTCGCTGTTGCTGCAGTACGCTGATGTGTTCAGCAGGAATGATTTGGACCTCGGACGCACATCGCTTTTGTCGCACCATATTGAAACCGGTGCATCGCCACCTGTCTGTATGCACCCTCACCGCATGAGCCCGGCGGAAAGGGAACACGTGCGTGGGGCGGTAGATGAATTGCTGGCGGCGGATATTATCTCGCCATCCAACAGTCCTTGCGGCGCGCCCGTCGTTTTGGTTAAGAAAAAGGATGGTGGTACGAGGTTTTGCGTTGATTTCCGCCGGTTGAACAAAATCTCGGTAGCGGACGCGTACCCCTTACCGAGGATGGATGACTCATTGGATGCTTTATCGGGTGCTAAATTCTTTTCCACCCTTGACCTGTCCTCGGGCTTCTGGCAGCTTCCCCTCGATGACGAGTCAAAACCCAAAACGGCATTCCGCACGCCGCAAGGCCTCTTTGAATTTAATCGGTTGCCGATGGGCCTGAACGCGGCTCCGGCCACGTTTCAGCGGCTCATGGAGTTGGTGTTGGCGGGACTGCAGTGGGAAACGTGCCTCATATATCTAGACGATATAATTGTCTTTAGCCGCACGTTCGAGGAACACCTCCAACGCCTTGAGACAGTTTTTCAAAGAATGCGGGCCGCTGACCTTAAGTTTAAACCGAAGAAATGCCACCTCCTGCAACACTCCGTCCGTTATCTGGGTCATATTGTCAGTTCGGACGGCGTATCCACTGACCCTCTGAAAACCAAGTGTGTACGTGAGTGGCCCACACCCACCTCAGTGGGTGATGTTCGGCGGTTTATTGGATTCGCTTCCTATTATCGCCGCTTCGTTAAGAACTTTGCGACGTTGGCAAAACCATTACACGTTCTGACTGGCAAAAATCAAAGGTTTAAATGGGGGGCGGAGGAAGAAAGTTCCTTTATGGCACTTCGGGACCACCTCGCCACGGCGCCTACGTTAGATTACCCAGATTTTTCACAGCCGTTCATCCTTGATACGGATGCTAGTGATATCGGCATTGGGGCCGTTTTGTCGCAACGTAAGGATGGGGTTGAGAGAGTGGTGGCGTATGGCAGCAGGGTTCTGTCCCCTGCGGAAACGCGATATTGCGTGACAAGGTGGGAACTTTTGGCAATTGTCCATTTTGTTCGATTGTACCGACCGTACCTGTATGGACGGAAATTCCTGGTCCGCACTGATCATGCGGCTTTGCAATATTCCCTCAAATTGGATCAGCCGTCAGGCCAATTGGCCCGGTGGTTGGAATCGTTACAGGAATTTTCCTTCGATATAACGTACCGAAAGGGAGCCCGTCATGCGAACGCTGATGCGCTCTCGAGGCTGCCGCCCGTTCCTCCGTGCACTTGCCTGACGGGCACGCACCGCTGCGCCGCACCGCCCACGTCGCCCTGCCCGGTTATGGGGGCGATAGCGAATGAGGACGACGCAGGGGCGAAAGCGAAAGAGGAGGACCAGCAGGTGTCGGTGGACACCGATGACACCTTACGGCTGCCGCACGCGGTCTGGTTGCGCGAGCAGGAGGCCGATGCCTCGCTGTCTCCACTACGTAAATTGGTTGGGAAACAGAAATCGCAATTGGCGGGCTGGAAGTGGCAGATGTTCCGGGGTAAGTCGGGATTGCTAATGTGTACCAACGGGGTGTCTGACCGACCACGCTTGGTGGTGCCTACTTCGCTGCGCTACGACCTGCTCCGTGCTCTGCACGCTGATAAGTTGATGCACCTTGGCGTCCAAAAGACTGTGGCCGCGATGCAAAAGGATTTTTTCTGGGCCGGTATGACGGCGGACATCAATGATTTTGTCCGCTCGTGCCATGACTGTGCGAAAAGGAAGCCGCCTCGGAGCCGCTATGTACCACCGTTGCGTTCCATTGAAGTGTCCCGTATTAACGAATTAGTGGCTCTCGACATTCTGGGGCCGTTTCCCCCGTCGGCTAGGGGCAATAAATACCTTCTGGTCGGGGTGGAATATTTTTCTCGATGGCCGATGGCCTGGCCTCTGCCCGACCAAACGGCAGCGTCCATCACCGACGCTTTCTTGAACGGGTATGTCATGGACAAGGGGGCACCTGAAAGGCTGCTCACAGATCAAGGCCGGAATTTCTCTTCTAAATTGCTTAGGGAAGTTTGTGACGCGCTAGGTACAAAGAAAGTTCGCACCTCCCCATACCATCCACAAACAGATGGTATGGTGGAACGATTCAATCGTACCCTTTCCGCTATGCTTTGTCACACGGTCAGTGAAAAGCAAACCGATTGGGACTTGCACATACCAGGCGTTTTGGCGGCATACCGCATGGTTCCGCACACATCCACGGGATACTCACCGTTTTTTTTGATGTATGGCCGTGAAAATGTTCCACCCATCGATGTGCAACTGGGTACGCCGAGTAAACAACCGTCCCGCTCCCTGCCTGACCACGTGCGTGACTCGCTTGAACGAGTAACGGAAGCGCAAGAGGCTGCCCGGTGTGCGACGGCCCGTGCTCAGGCAAGGAACGAACGGTACGCACGTCGATCGCATACTCGCATGCCTTGGTCAGTGGGAGACCTGGCGTGGCTCCACTGCCCCCAGGTACCAGCGGGCACATCCCCTAAACTGCACAGGCCATGGCGGGGGCCTGTGACGCTCGTAGACGTTCGGAACTCGCAAAGTATCCGCGTTCAATACGGCAAACGTCGGTGGTATGTTCATTCCTCGCGACTTAAACCCTATGTTGATGCGCGTGTCGGTCCTTCATCCCCAATAGCTGACCTGCCGGGTTCTGCTGGGCCGACTACGCTGCTGGACACGCCCGTTGATCCCAGGGGGGATTGTGTTGTGCCTCCTGCAGATGAACAGGTTCTGAGGGCTGGGGAAGCCCCCGCTGCCCCCCCTCCAACGGGGCCCGCCCTGGACGTGACCAAGCACCAACAACCGACTTCTTCTTCGAGCCTGCCACCTCCTGTCCATCCGGAAGCAAAGCGACCTTGCGCTGGGAGCGGAGAGGGTCCCGCGTCGCGTACGCGGTCGAAATCTCTTCCGTTTCGTTAACGTTTGATCGTTTCGCTCATTCCCTGTCGTTACCGCGCTGCAGGGGCGCCCTAATGTATGTTGTGGTTTTTTTATTTTTTTTATTATTATGGGTGACTGTTTTAAATGTTGTTAGGCGCGGGAACGCCGGTTCACCCTCAAATTGTTAAACGCACCTTGGTGCCCTAATAAGATGTTGCGGAATTGGTTCTTCACCCTTTTCCCAGCCGAGACGGCTAAATTTTTTCACCGGGGGGGGGGTGATGTAATAACAGCCATAGAGGGTTCACGTGGGGATTGGCTTGCCGGTCCTGCTTGTAGCCAATAAGGGTTGAGATAGGGACCATGGCCCATGCGTCATCACGACAGGTCATCAGGAGTGATTGGCCTAGCCATTCGGGGCCCCAGCCAATGGGGAGCCGGATGAGGGGCGTGGTCCCGGGATTGACAGGGAACCATCGAGAATGGTCGAAGCTGTCCATGTACGATTGGCTGGGGGAACCACGTGACGAAGGGATTAAGAGCGAGTGGAGGGGAACGATCGTGAGCAGACTGGAACTAACGAGAGCAGGGTCACGCGCGGACGGGGGCTGGGGTTGCCACGTGCGCGGTGGGGACTTAGTGCGTGGTCTGTCCTCTCTCCGTTGTCTGCCAGCAACGGAGAGTGAGTGAGCAAAGTGTATTGTGGAGTGGAAATAAAAGGACCGATTCCGAAGCCGTCTCTGGAAAGATTATTACATATGTACTGCAAGTATATCGTCGACACATACAGCTCACATGCCAATGTTTATACGTTTACTATTCCTATTAGTTATTTATTCATCCAGGGTATTATATATTAATGCATCAGTCTTTTTTATGATCCCGACAATTATTTATTCATCGATTGTACTCATTACTAATGCATGTGTTTATACACATTACGGTCTAAATTCAATTAAAACTACCCACACGTGTGATGCGCCGGGCGCGGTGGTAACACGACAGCGTGGGGGGGGGGGCACTAACAGCACAACACACGCAAGGCAAAGTGTCAGCTCACATTCCCCCGGTGTCAAAAAATCACCGTGGGAAAAAATATTAAATATTAAAAGTAGGTGGCTTGGTGGTTCAGGGCGCCTAGGGCAGCATCAGAACACTCAGCCTGCACCGCTGCACCCCCTGGGTTCAACCTCGGGTTGTTTAAACGACGACCGGGTAAACCGATAAAACCCGCCGAAGCGTCGTCGATTGCCGGCTGCAACTCGGGGGGGTGGGGGGGGGCTTTTCACGAACGAATGCACCGATTGGCACAGGCGAATGTGCAAACCGCGCGGCGGTCGATGTCACCACGCGGTTCGATTCGCCGTCCCTCCTCTCTGCCACCCAAAAAGCGAGGGGGGTGCAATCCGGCGAATGCTTTTATTTGGCTGTTCACGCCGCTGTAGGCGGAGGGGGCCTTCGCTACAGGCAGCGTGGGAGGACCCAGGCGTTGCGGTCGCAGACTCCTGGATGCCAGTCTTCTCCTCGTCCTAACAGCCTCGGCACTATACCCGCTCCACCGAAAGATCTCGTTTGAGCTCCACGTGCAAACTATCGTCACGTCCCGCAATTTTCACACATCTCGTGGCTCTACGACACACTCGACCGCTATTGAATCGTGACATAGCCAGCACGGTGGCGTGCAGCGTAGTTTCTCGACAAGGCTCGATTATTGCAAGTCATTACTTTACAGGACGTCTGGCAAAAAAAACACATTGTCAAGCTACAGCGTGTATCGAATTGTCTGGCACGTGGTCGTGGCGGGTACTGCAAGATCCGACCGTGTCCGTCCGGTGCTCGCCGAGCTGCATTGGCTTCCAGTTGCCGAACGAATACGTTGTAAGATCACGCTCATTACACACGAAGTGCTTTCCACAAATAAACCACAATACCTTGCTGATCCTGTCAAGGAGCATAAACCATCACACGAACTCCGGTCATCCTCAAAGCGGCATCTGGATAGCCATGCGAACAAGGAAGCCTACTGCATCGCACGCATTCAGATGCGCTTTTTGCGGCCGTCTCGAACGCTCTTCCTTCCGACATTAGGAAGCCACTGGAGCTATGCACTTTCAAATCTCGATTGAAACCCCATTTCTTGAGAGCTGCCTTTTTGGGTTTAGTTTGTTGTCCTGCCTCCGATTAGCATGGTTGGCTACGTACGGTGCGAAAGAAGTTAAACATACACCACACCCAATCGGCGTGGAAGAGTAGGCTAAATACACTCTAAAGGGGCTCTCTCTGGAACTCCCTCTAACGGAGGCCCTCTTGCCGGTAGTCGCGTGAGCAAGACATTTGCAGGGCTGCGCCGTAACCTTCCCACGGCATCGTTGCCACAGCCCCTGGAATTCCACTACCACACCCATCGTGGGCCCCCACCCCCCCACCCCCGCCCATGATGATATTTAGCCTCAAATGAATCCAGTTTGCTTCACATGTGCCGAGTGGCCGAACAGTCTCTGCAGAGCGGATGGGAGGTCGTGATCCGCGTGCGGGTAAGAGATTCTAAAGTTATGCGTCGATCTGCTCTCGGCTTCCGTGCCTCTGACACAACGTGGTGCACTGCTCTCCGCAGAAAGCCCTGAGTTGAATTGTCTCCCGTGTCACGAAAAAGCAACAACAGCAACAGAAAGACGAGGAATTGGAATGCAATTGGGAGGAAACGAGAGAGAGGGAGAGAGAGCAGAAGGTAAGTGAATTAACACGAATGTAAACCTTCGCAGAGGGGGACCGGCAGCTTCAATTATCCAAATTAAAATGCTGTGACTTCAGCTCGTAATTATATGCCTTTAATTTCTTACTCTGTGGGCATATCACCGCTACCACAAAGCAAATATCGTATTATGATGTAAATTTGCATGGGAGATCAATATTTATGTATTTTTTGTACCTTTATTTTTGCAAGTATATGTGTCACATGTAAAACAATTTGATGCAACCTAATAACACACAAAACCCTCCTTCAATTGAATTGTCACCGTTGACAACATCAGCCATTATCTAGCCACTGCTGGATGAAGGCCACTCTCTCTGCCTGCTGGCGTCATCCCGAACGGTCCTGCCAATGTCTCAACCTGCCTCGTTCTTGCACCTGCACCGATGTCATTGCTTCTTTGTCGTCAAGGAGCATCAACCATCATCACGCGATGAACTCGCAGCAGCAGCGGCTTTAGGCTTGGGCTGGGCATCGAACAAAGGCGGGCACCGCATCGCGCGCTTTCAGACGCGCATCTGCGGCCGTCTGGAACGCTCTTCCTTCCGACATTAGGAAGCCACTGGAGATATGCACTTCATTCCAGATTCTAAAACACATCTCTTTAGAACTGCCTTTTGTGTTTCAGTTTGTTGTCCCCCCCCCCCCCTGCACCGCCGATTAGCACGGACGGTTGCGTACGGAGCGAAAGAAGTTCAACATACATTGCTCCGTCTCCACGGTTTTCGGGCATTCAGTCGCTTTCTCCTTTCGCTGCTTTTTCCTCGGCATCCCTTCCCCAAATGTATCCTGCCCCAGCGCCACCGACTATTTTTTTTTACGAGTCAATGAGAGGCGTCTGACCTGCATCCGTTCCCTATTCCAATTGTGATTCCACACTCCGTCTGTTAGAGACAGTGCGAGTGCGTCAAAGTCGCCAATAAAATACAATACATTATTTACAAAACTAGGAGAGCCTAAGCAGGTCTCAATCTATCCCAAAGTAGGGGTCTACTTTGTGATAGTTGACCAATTTCTGAAGAAGAATTCTTACACTCGGAAGGACACGGCTGTGCCTGGAGTTAGCTCATGCGTTGAAGAGGAAAAGACAACTTTTATTGTTGCAGAAACCTGAACGGTCTCCCACAGTCGTCTCACTGCCACACGAGTGGGTGGGGTGGCTCACGGAAGTTTTATCTGCGCAAGATCCACTAATCCGACATCCAGCCTGCTGGATTGTGAAAAAAACAACAAGAACAAAGATTCCCCGTATAGCTGTAACATACTAAGGGGCAAGTGCTGTTAGCGAGCACCTATGAAGGCCAGAAAGGTACACGAGGGGGTGAGTAGCCAGCACCACGCCCGACCGCCTTTGTCTCCCCAGTGGCGATGTTTACACACCGCACCAGGTACTAATTTGAGGCTGAGTCGACTTAGGGGAGGCCCAGGACCGGTTCAGATAATCGTCACTGGTGTTGGCCGTGAGCGGGAATCGAACTCGGGCCGCCGGGTTCGTAGCGGAGCGCGCTCTACCGATCCCCACTGGATTATAAACACACACACAGACCGCTACGCTGATATTGTTTTCTTATTTAAAGAACATCAAAGGGATCTTGGTTACACATCCTGCTGATGAGGTCATCATTTGTGGCTGTGTTCGGTGGGAACCAGTGTCTAACGGCTCTGTATAGCCGACGATTTCTACCGCCAACGAACTTCCAGTCTGACGGTGGAAGTTCGTGATGGTGCCAAGTCCCTGTAGCTCACAGCTGGGGACTCTACACCGGTGCCTGTGCCAAGTCCCTGTAGCTCACAGCTGGGGACTCTACACTGGTGCCTGTGCCAAGTCCCTGTAGCTCACAGCTGGGGTTCTCCTCCACCCCCCCCCCTCCCGCACGAAGTGTTCTTGCCCCCAGCACCACTGCACCTTCATCGGTGCCACCAGCGTGGGCCACCAGGGACTGGGTTGGCTGCACAAACCCAGCCGCCTGCGCAAGCCATCGCGAGCGTCGCTCCGCCGATGTTTTTCTGCACTCACCGTGAGCGGTCCACGTGTGGACTTGGCTCTGATGTCTCGCCGCTGGGCTTGTCAGCCGACTCCACCCCCGGCACGCGGGATTGTGTGGCACTCGATTGGCTTCTGCTACTTACGTTGGGGTGGTTTGTGGCGACCTTCAGTGGCCGGGTAACGCAGGCGGGGCATGGTCTCGCTTCTGCCCAGAGATGTCCTGGCAGGATGTGGATCGTGCCCAAAGTGTCTCCCTGCTTCATCGAGCATCGGAGTGGCCATCCTTTTCAACGCGCAGCACTGGAGCCAGCGGTGGAAATTCCACATTCACCATGTTATGGCCACTTCTCCATAGGGACGACTGGACATCTGTGAACAAAGAGCTGCATAGCTCATCGGATTCCTCCAGTCTCAATCAAGAATCTGAGGACAACCAATGTTTTCATTGCTCCTTCACTTAAATAACAATGACATTATTTTCACGTCGGACGGAGAGGACCGTGCGTGGAGTAGTGAGCCTTCTGGTTATCGCACCGCGCAATGTACCCGGTGACCCGAGTTCATTTCCCAGGCACAGTTCACAGCAGTGGCGAATGATATCTGAATCGGTCCGCACCCCCCTGTCCATCCAACCAGCCTGGTGAGGTATGGTCAAACGGCCCCAACAACCGGCACGGCATGAGCAGTCTTACATCGAGCGGGGCGGGGGTGGGTATTGCCACAGTGTTCAAATTTATTTCCATCGTTCTCTTTTTAATTGGCAGAGATGTTCGTACGCATTTTGCACCGAAGGAGGCCGACTCGTCACGGCTTTCGCGACGCCTTCGCATCTCCTCCCCAGCAGCGCGTGAATAATATTGGGTTGGGGTGGGTGGCGCACACTCGTAGTAGGATCATGCGGATTCAAGAGTGCACGCACCTCACGCTTGCGTACGGCTGGCATTGATGAGTCGTGCGCTGTTACAAAGACGACGATTGCCTGGGGCAAGTGCTGTTAGCGAGCACCTATGAAGGCTGGAACAGCACGCGAGGTGGTGGGTGGGTGGCCAGCAACCACACCCGGCCGCCTTTGTCTCCCCAGTGGCGATGCTTACACACCGCACCAGGTACTCATTTTTAGGCCGAGTCTACCCAGGTGAGGCCCAGGACCGGTTCAATTAATCATCCCCGGTGTCATGCCGTGAGTGGGAATCGAACTCGGGTGCGCCGGGCTAACCGCTGTGTTGTTCCGCGCACAGCGACTGTGTCACTGCGGCGGAGAGAGACGTTGCGTGAGGATTTGTCGTGGTGGAGGAGATTCACTGATGGACCGTCGTGGTCTCTCTCTCTCTGCGTGCTGGCGATGCACGCAAGCAGCGTCCTGGGGGAAGCAGTTCCGTGTGCCACCTCTCTCTGTGTGGGGCTTGATGCGACACTAAAGGACGGGCCATGACGGAGAGATCGCATTCACTCAGAGGTCAAACACGTGGCGAGGGCTTCGTTAGAAAGGCGGCCGATCAGATGGGGGCTTGTAAAATTGTATCGCCTGGCAGCCCTCCCCGTTTCTTTTTTTTATCGCCTCTCCATGGCTCTGCCTCCCAATAGCCGTAATGTTTATTTACAGCGGTCCGGCTTTTTTCCCAACAGCTCGCGGATGACATACAACAAAACTCTGTGTAAAAAAAGGGTGGCGCATTCCACAAATTGATAGGCCTGATAATCGCAGCCAACGCCTCACAATTGGAATCTTCCAAGTGGAATGTTTTTTTGGGAGGGGGGTGTTGAGGGTGTCTGCATAGAGGTACCAGAGAGAGAGGCATCTTAACGTGCTGATTCTGATTACACCGTAGATGCCTTTTGCATATACATCGTGGGGGAGTGGTGGCGCAGTGGTGAGCGCACTGCACTGTGAATACGGCAGCCTGAGTTGGATTCCTGGCCCCGGCTCACATAATTGGCGAGTGATGTCTGAACCGGTCTCGTATCCAGCTCCGCCTCTCTCCCCAGCCGCATTTTTTAATCCCACACTGACCAAGACGGTGAAGTATGGTCACACAACCCATGAAACACACACGATGAAGTATAGTCACACAACCCCTGAAACACACACGGTGTGAACATTTCTTCATCTATTCAGTGGATTGGCATAGGACCGGAAGTTATTATATATATGTAATGTTGTATATTGCAAGACGCACTTGAATCTTGGACTAGAGCCTTTAATAAACGAAAAAAACACAAAATTGATTAGTTACAATAAAATACCCTTTACCAAAAATAAGTGGATGTTTTTAAAAGAATAAACTATCAGCAAAACAAATGCAATTTGTGACCAAAAAAAACTGCCGATGTACCTCCCAAATCGCAGCTACAGGACACTTGCCACAAATTGCCGATTTCACATTTCCCTCCATGCACTGGGCTACATAGACTGAACATGGAGCTACCCCCAGAATGCACTACGCATCGTGACATAGCCACCTGGGCAAAGAGGGCCCTCTCACCTCGTGAGCGGAGGTGAGAGGGGCCCATCGTTTATTTTGCGTCACTAGAGGGCGCTGTGGCTGTGTGCCTGGAAAGCATGTTAGACTAAAACTATTTAATCTATAAACATTTTTTTTCACCCGCTAATGCTCACTGAGCGATAAACACTCTTTTGCAGAAGCGACCTGGTCACAAATGATTGCTCAACGAAAGTGGCTTATCGTGTGGAAATGAAAAGCGGCCAAATACTTTCAATGAACGTTTCTAAATGTTGAGGGAAAAACCGGAGGTCCCAGGAGAAAATCCATGCGACCACGGGGAGACCATGCACACTCCAAATATACAGCAGGTGTTCGGGTCGGGATCGAACCCACGACCTCCTGTATACCAGGCGAGGCAGTTAACATCTCCGAGCCACCGTGGCACCCACTTGGCAATTCCAGGGATCTCGGAAGTCCTGGCCATGTGCTCTAAACCCTAAGCCACCTGGCTTCTTTACATTTGCATAATGTTGAGGTCATATTTACACATTCATGAATCCACCTTAACAACCTTTAAACCCGTCATGTGTGGGTATGCACAACGTTAAAAAACAAGCTTGTTTGTTGATGCTTTGTAAAGACTTCAAGGATGCTCTCATAAAAGTCTCTGGCATGGGTTTGTAAAATATTTAAATGCCACCTGGGTCTAGTAGGGCTATTGTGTTTATAGTCATAATTCAAATATCCTTAATTTCACAACTCTTTGGTGCCTTTTAAACTTGGCTTGTTGACGCATGCGATTTTATATAGATCTACGTCAGATTATTGTTTTTACATTTGCAGCCTTTAAAAAAAGAAATAAATCTTACGTTGCTACGCAGGAGATCGTCATCAGCAGTTGCAGCGAACCAAAGCTGATGGGCACAACCCTAAACTGCATCCGCACAAACCATGGCAGATGCGGATACTTAATGATGATGCACAAATGCAAAATGAAAAAAATAATTATCCGGTGGTGTGCGACTGTGGTCACCCAGAACGGAATGTGGAACATTTAACGGCTCAGCAGGCGGTTATGACAGCCGATACACTCCGCCATTCCCCAAAAAATTATCTGACTCAAACCACCTCGCTGTAGCATTACAGCTGTCGCTCTCCGTCAGCCTCGACCACGCGCAGAAATATCAGCAGCAGCAGCAGCCATTATCTCCTCGTGCTGGGTGAAGGCTTCCCCATCACCGTTGTCGCCCTTCACGGCTCTGTAATCGCCGCAGTCCACCACTCTCCCCTGCGCGCAAGCCGTTCTCGTTGCTCCGTTTCCACGGTGGTCGTCTTCTCCATTGCGTTCCGCCCTTTGGCTCCCATTCTATCACCAGTCTCGTCCATCAGCCATCCGCCCCTCCTGGTCACGTTGTCCCACCTTACGCTGCTTACCTCTACGAACGGTCGCACTGATATCAATGCGCCCCTCTTAATGTCTCTCTCATTGAGAGTAATTCCAAGCATGTGTCTCCAATGCCTCCCTGCGCACTCTTCGCTTTTCAGCATGAGAGCGTGATGAAAATGTGGCGTGTGCCCGCACTCAAACGAGCGTGTAGGTGACTCGTGAAAACATCAACTTTGTGGCATTAATGACATAATAATGAGATATCCACGACAGCGTTTCATCTTTGCCGAGTAGCATTGTGGCACGAGTTTAAATCCTGGATCGATCAGACTGTTGTGGGGGTCTCTAAATTGAGTACCACTTTGTGGTGGTGAAACTGTCTCGTGCCAAAAACCACGACAGCTTCTGCCACGGTTGAATGATGGCCGCTGCCGCTTGGGCTAAGCAGAACCCAAGGCTCGTTTGAGCAGCAAGACACTTGGCCAGTGTTTGCTTGGACTGTTTTCTAATCGATAAGCACCAAACTTTGCACGAGGTTTGGTTCTTGCTGATATTATACACGACTGTTCTGTCCTCATAGCCTGCTGTGCGTTTGTTGAACTTCTTTGGGACCGTAAGAAGGCAACCGTGCTAATCGGAGGTGCGGATGAAGGACAACAAACGAAACAATATATGTATTTTGAACTTATTTCGCACCGTACACGGCCAACCGTGCTAATCGAAGGTGCAGGAGGACAACAAACTTAAACGCAAAAAGCAGTTTTAAGGAAATTAGTTTTCGGTCTAAATTAAAAAATGCATAGCTCCCAGTGGCTTTCTGTCGGAAGGAAGATTGTTCCAGACGGTCGCGGAAGCGCATCCAAAAGTGCGCGATGCTGTGACCATCTTTTGTTCAATGGCGAGCCAAAAGCCGCTGCGTGTGACGATTTATGTTCATTGGTGAGATCAGCAAGGTACTGTGGCTCATTTGCGGCCATCACTCTGTAAGTAATAAACGCGACCTGGACTCAATCCCACCTATCTTCTAAATCTCGTTCAGACTCTCTCTATGTAAGCCTCGGTATTTCCTGCAATACCGCGAGTCGATCGACACATCTGAACGTACCATTTGGCTAAGTGTCTCTAACAACAACAACAATACCTGTAATCACCTCTCGTGTCTGTATCGGTTCACCGAAAGCAGCGACTTTATTCTTGAAAGTTGAGGGTGCCCCCCCCCCCCCATTCAAGCAAGGTGAACGAGTCTGCAGCCCCGGAGCCGCTGTTGGAAACGAGCAGATGGACGGGGGGGGGGGCCTTTGATTCAACGTCTCGTGACGATGCCACTTGCCAACGGTAACAGTCGGGCGACGGCGGTCGGCCAAAGGGTCGGGTAGGAGCGCGCGTCGCTTTCGACAAGAAGCGTTGGGACACTTTGCCCCCCCCCCTCCGTGCTCTTGCTTGGCCACTGAAGTTGAGGAATGCCACTGGTCCGCCCAACGGTTGAGTGAAGTCATCGCCCGGGTAAACAGCTTCGCCCCCCTCGCTCGCTTTGAGTGCGTTGCCTGCCGGCCTCTGACACAGAGTCAACAAGCTCGCTCGCCCCTCCAAGTCCCGGGGCACATCAAAGTCACGCGTGCCGGTGCACCTTATAGCCCACGATCGTTGCTCTGAAGATTGCTGTAACTCCGTGTGTTTGCCTTCCATAGGTATGGAGAAGGGGGAAAAAAAAAACTAGACAATGCAATGCCCCTAAAAAACACACACACGTGCCTTATTTTTAAATCTTTACGCAGAGAAAGCATCAGCAAGTGTCTCAAGACTGTTTCCGCTTGGATCGCTCGAAACAATTCCGTTCTCGTTGGCCAAGTGTTGTCAAGGTGAAGGCGCAGCCCTGCAATTGCTCGCTCACGCCACTCCAGAGGGGGCTCTGGTGAGCCCCTCTATCGAGAGGGCAATTTAGCCTACTCTTCCTCATGGCCAGTTGTCGTGGAAGAAGTGGGGGGTACGAGCACTTTACCCCACCGCACACCCAAGATCCCGCTCCCATAGCCTTGACAGACTGTTGGGGCAAGTGCTGTTAGCGAGCACCTATGAAAGCCGGGACGGCACACGAGGTGGTGGGTGGCCAGCACCACGCCCGGCCGCTTTTGTCTCCCTAGTGGAAATGTTTTCACACATCGCATTAGGTACTAATTTGAGGCTAAGTCGACCTAGGGGAAGCCTAGGACCGGTTCAGATAATCGTCACTGGTTTTGGCCGTGAGTTGGAATCGAACTCGGGTCGTCGGGTTCGTAGCACAGCTCGCTAACCGCTACACCACCATTCCCCATGCGAGCACCACCATCACACAACCTGCCGATCGACCAACTGTGATGAGCTTTTTTTTATCAAACGAAAGAGCCCATACTTTTGATTGGCTCTCTTTCTACAGAGGATTGAATGTCTTCGAGTGTAGAAGCTGAAGCGGCCATCATCACGTGTTCCTAGTAAGTATATCCCACGTGGGAAACTCAAGGGGCTTGCTGTAGGCGTGATGGGCCTTGGTGAGTGGCATTTTCGCGTTGCAATTTCACGTTAAATGTGTTTGTTGTTGTAAACATTGTAAAGCAATCCCATGTCCTTCAACCACAACGTTAACCAGAGAGAATTATTGTGTTTTTAAAAGGGTGCCATGGTAACCTATGAGTGGTAAATACAATTTACGTGCGTAAAAAAGTTAGTACAATGCATTTAAAACTCGAAAAGAAAAAGGACAGGTGCCAGCTTCAGGACACCGACGTGGAGGCTGCGTGGGGGAGAGTTGAGGAGCGAGTTCCGGAGGGAGGAGGTTGTGTTGCATGCGAAGTGTGGCAGAGCCTGGAACGGGCTGCACACGCAACTCGGTGGTGGTGGTGGTGGTAACGTCGGCTGCTTCTCACTAAACTACGACAACAATATATTTTTTATATTACCAGGTAAGGCCCACTGAGCTCTGTAGCTGTTTTTCAGAAGCGACCTGGCCACAAATGATAGCTCAACGAAGTGGCTTATCACGTGGGCATTCATAGCAGCGAAATTATCTCAACGCATGTTGATTCTAAAAGTGGAAGGAAAAGCCGGAGGACCCAGAGAACAACTCACGCAACCACTCCAAATATACAGCAGGCATCAGGGTTGGGATCGAACGCCACGACCTACTGTATACCAGGCGAGGTTGTTAACATCTCCTAGCCACCGTAGAGACCCTTCTAGAGACGCCTCGATGAAATCCTAGAATCATCGAGCCCCCTACTCACAACCGAACGAGCCAGATGGACCAAACAGCCCCCACCTCGTTTGTTGTAACCTTTCTAATGATGTACTTAACATAAAATGTGACAATGTTGATTGCAATTACTGTATTGAAATTCAAGCGTTGAGTATGAAGTTGATTCAAGTAAAAAAAAAGTCTGTGTCTGGAGTTCGATTCCCGTTCATGGCTAACACCATTGAAGGATTATCTGAACCGGTCCTGGGCCTCCCCTCGGTCGACTCAGCCTCAAATGGTGCGGTTTGTAAACATCGTCACTCGGTAGACAAAGGCGGTCGGGTGTGGCGCTCATGTGCCATGCCGGCCTTCATAGGTGCTGCTCGCTAATGGCACTCGTCCCAACACATCTGTTGAGGCTATACGGGGGATCTTTGTCTTTGTGAGTTGGTGCTCATCTCCAGTGGTAGCCCTGAGCCCGTGGTGTAACTTCCACATTTCCGTGTTGCAGGGTCCAGTTTTGATTCCCAGAAAGTGATGCTCGTTTCTCCGACCGTGGTGGGACGGCGGGCTGGGTCAGGGGGTCGCCAAACCCGCGGCTCCGCAGGCCACTTGCGGTTCTTTTCAGGGCCGCTTCGTGAGGTTATTTATCAATGACTCCACCGTCTCGTATTCACGGTGCATCGCGGCTCGTGAAATATTGAGGGTTTTATTTTTTTTACAGAAATATGAAGAAGAAGAAGAAGAAAAACTGGCCCTTCTTGTTAGTTTTTGGTTGCCGACCTCCTGGGCCAGGCGGGTCATCCCTGAACCGCGATTTGAGCCCCTTCACCTTGCGATTGCGAGCGCTCGAACCTCAGCGCCACGCAGCAGCCATTGTTGAGGCCTCTTGAAATCTGCATAGCGGCGACGGCGATGGCTGGAAGAGCGGTATCGGTGGGCGGAAAACCCCGGGCCTTGCCAATCGCTCCGCTTCCCTCCGGAGGCCTCTTCTTTTTTTTGTTCCCAGTGACATTTCACAAGCGGTAATCTCGGCGGGACGCGGGCGGCTATATAACACCGAGCTGAAGATAAAGTGAGGAAATAAATAAATAAGCAAACCGACGGGCCGGTTAAGATTTATATATATATTTTTTTCGTAACTCACCCACCCCCACATTGGGCATTACTTAAAAGGGTCCTCCGCATGGCCGTGAATTGTTCCCTTGAACCAGGATGGCCAGTCACGGGACAATAGCGGAACAATTTCGCAGCTCATAAATAACCGCATTAAAAAGCGCCCACACTTTGCGTCTCTTTTTATTTTCCCTTAATGCCCTGACGCGAATGGGTCGGTTGCATGGGGGGGGGTCCCTTAACTGGGCGGACCCCGGCTCCCAAATAGCCTGAAAAAGAGAGGGGGGAAAACCCCACGCTCTCTATTCACTCTCTCACTCTCACACACACTCTGTCAGTGCCAACAGAGGAAGGTGATAAACTTAGTTATGCACAGCGGGAATGAATGCCTGGAATGGCACGTGTGTGTGTGCATGTGTGTGTGAGTGTGTGTGTGCTCATTGTGGGGGGAGCGGTAGTGTCGCGGTTGGCGCTACGCTGCGCTACGAACCCGGCGACCCGAGTTTGATTCCCGCTTACGGTCAACACTGGTGACGAATTATCTGAACCGATCCTGGGCCTCCCCTAGGTCGACCCAGCCTCAAATGAGTATCTGGTGCGGTGCGTAAATTTCGCCGCTGTAGAGACAAATGCGGCCGGGCGTGGTGCTGGCCACCCACCTCGTGCGCCATTCCGTCCTTAATAGGTGCTCGCTAACAGCACTTGCCCCAACAGTCTGTAAAGGCTATAGGGGGATCTTTGTGATTGTGGTTAGCGTGCTCCCCTACGAACCTGGCGACCCAAGTTCGATTCCCACACAGGGCCAACACCAGTGACGATTATCTGAACCGATAATAGGCACCAGCGATGCCCAGTCCTCGGCATCGCTGGTGGGATGTGGAAACATCGCCACTGGGGAGACAAAGGCGGTCGGGCGTGGTGTTGGCCACCCACGCCCTCGTGTTCCGTGCCGGCCTTCATAGGTGCTCGCTAACAGCACTTGCCCCAACAATCTGTTAAGGCTATACAGCCGGGGTGGGGAACCTTTTTCTGCCAAGGACCATTTGGATATTTATAACATCATTCGCGGCCATACAAAATTATGAACTTAAAAATTAGTCTGTTATATTTGGTCAAACATTTAATTAACTCACACCTAATGTGATGGCTGGAACTGCTTCTCTTTGGTGAGGCGTGTGATGTTCGCTGGTATTCATGATGTTGCTACTCGCAACTGCTTTTCTAGGTTTGCTCCTCGATTTATTGAATTTCGAGTCCTGCCTGCGGTTGCCTTGGTAGGGCCAGACCAAATGATTTCACGGGCTTTATATGGCCCGCGGGCCGGACGTTCCCCACCCCTGCAAGTATACAGGGTAACTTTGTCATTAAGATAAAGGTTCTGGCCACGCCACCATCTTCTGCGCCGAGATGGTTTTAATAGGTGCTCATGCACAGCTTCCGCTGTCGATCCAGTCTTATTTAGTTATATTTACTCTTTTATACATATGAAGTATTGGAAAATGACGGCAGGAAACTCCTTGACGGGAACACACTTCTTTTATTAAATCTTGACTTGTAACGATACAACGCGTGGCCTCTCTTCTTCACAATGCGGTCACCATACAACGGTACAACTCGTGACCTCTTCTCTCCACCCTACGCTTCTCTTGACTCTCTTAGATTCTGTGCTGCTGGCTCTCTGTGCCTCGTGTAGACTCCGCGCCTCGGCTACACTCTTCTCTCGTCTCGTGTAGACTCTGCGCCTCTGCTACACTCTCCACTCGCCTCGTGTAGACTTTGCATCTCTCTCTGGCTACACCGTATGCATACTCGGCTCGTGTAGACCTTTCTCTCTCTCTGGCTACACCGTATGCATACTCGGCTCGTGTAGACCTTCCTCTCTCTCTGGCTACACACTATACATCACTCAGCTCGTGTAGACCGTTCTCTCTCTCTGGCTACACACTATACATTACTCAGCTCGTGTAGACCGTTCTCTCTCTCTGGCTACACACTATACATTACTCAGCTCGTGTAGACCGTTCTCTCTCTCTGGCTACACACTTATGCCTTACTCTCCTCTACTCTCCATTTCTCTCCTCTCCGGGCTCTATCTCTGCACCTTCGTCTTCATTCTTAGATGGTTCCACTTCTGCCCCCTGCTCCTCTGTGCATCACCTTATATACCTCTTCTTCCCGGGAGACGGAGCGGATGCGGACCTCAACGTCGGCACCGCTCCTCAGTTACCCAATCCCCACGCGCTATCTCTACGATCCGGTTCCGCTCAGCGCGTGTTTCCACTCCCCGACCAATCACACCGCGCTGCTACCCGATCACTCCCTCTGGGCGCGTCACCGGCACACAGCCAATCAGCAGCACTACCCCCACCCGCGCACTGACGCCTGCTCCTCCCCGTCAGCGCGCGTCACCACACACACACCAGTACATACGCGCTGGCACACGACGTATACACCCAGCGCGTATCACCACTACACATATGACATGTGCCATGTGTATATAGTAAGTGCACGTGTGCTCGTGTGTGTGTGTTGCGGGGTTCTTTCATATCCCCTCGCTCCTTTTGAAGTCGAAAATACCAAAAATGCGTGTCATTGTGCTTCACGTGAAATGTTTAGAATTCACCGCTGTTTCCTGAGGATATCGGTTGGCAGCAGACTCGCCCTCCGCCGTTTATACAAGCCGCGCCTCTGCAGCAGCATCGTGAAGTGAAAAATACCGCCCCGTTTTTGTTCAAAAACAATTTGATCACGGGTCACATTTCATGATTTTCCACCGTATTAAACCGACTGTTTAACCGCGGCTATTATATTCTCGTTTATTAGCATAAATGTATTCATAAATAGCCGGTCTCGGTTTCCCACTTGCGGTTATAGCACTCGGCTCACTTGTCAAAAAGGTTGTGAATTTCAAAGCCAATTTACAACCAGGCCCATTTTTCTGCCTTCTGGGGAGAAGTAAAATGAGTACCGCTTTGTGGGATGTCAAGAGTGGGTTGTCTTCTTGAGAGATTGGCCTCCTAGCGGTGGTGAGATGTTAACTACCTCGCCTGGTATGCAGGAGGTCGTGTTGATGCCTGTATATTTGGATATTGCATGTTCTTCCCGTGGTCGTTTAGATTTTTCTCCGGGTCCTCCGGTTTTTCCCTCCACATTTAGAATCAACACGCGTTTGGAGTATTTGGCTGCTATACATTTCCACGTGTTAAGCCACTTCGTTTAGTTATCAATTGTGACCAGGTCGCTTCTGAAAAAGAGGTGGATAGCTCAGTGGGCCTTACCTCGTAGAAACAAAATAAAAATAGTTTCGTTTCTTAGTTTAGACATCATTGTTAGACTTTCCACCACTGGCCTGGGACCGCTAAGAAAGATGAACGCCGCCCCGTGCTCGTTGGAGCGGGAGACACTTTGGTTGTGCGGTTCAGCTCTCCGATGCATTTGCGGGTCGCAGCCCCCGTATTGTTCTGCACGATGCCCGACGTTTTTCTGCACTTGCTAGGGCCTTCTTCATGATCGGAAACTGAAAAAGGTTCCCGAAGAAAGAAGCCAATAACAAAGAAAAACATATATCCGTTATTCTTTGGTTCTTTCGGTAAAGTCACGTAGGTATAGAATAAAAATACCTACGTGATTTTACCGAAAGAACCAAAGAGTATGGATTCATGCAGTCACGAAAGCTTCAAATCAAGATATCAGTTATTTATTTTCCGAACCCATCATTAAAATAGATTTGTTTTCTTATTGTACCAGGTAAGACCGACTGATATATACAGCTTTTTTTTCAAAAGCGACCTGGACAAAATGATAGCACAATGAAATGGCTGATCACGTGGAAATTGACAGCAGCCAAAAACTCTAAACGCGTGTTGATTCTAAATGGAGAGGGAAAACCGGCGGGGCCCGGGGAAAAATCCACACGACCACGGGGGAGAGAGAGACAGACGCAAACTCCAAATATACAGCAGGCGTCCGGTTCGGAATCGAACCCACGACCTCCTGTATACCAGGCCAGGTTAGTTAACATCTCCTAAGCACCGTGATGATGATGAGAGAGAGACGCAAACTCCAAATATACAGCAGCAGGCGTCCGGGTCGGGGTCGAACCCACGACCTCCCGTATACCAGGCGAGCCAGTTAACATCTCCTCGCCACCACACGGCACCCACATACATAACGGCCCCCCCCCCCCCACCTTTTTTTGCCGGTCCATAATGCTAATGAATGCGCGTGTCCGTCAACAGGGGAGCAGACATTTCCGCTCCGCCCGTGCGGACGGCGTCAGAGGCCGGCGCGACGCTCCCCGTTGGGAATCTCGCTGCGCGGGGCTCCAGCCAGCAGCGAGCGCGGCGGGCTAATCGCCCCCCTTTCTCTGCCGCAGACTACGGCTGTGCGGGACGAGGTGCCCGCCGGTCTCGTTGGAAGGGATACGAGGGCGGTAGGTAGGTGGAACGGCGCTGACAAATGTGGCCAATGGAGTGGTCTGTCTGGGC